>NW_020954564.1:30697399-30702376 GCF_900497805.2 Vombatus ursinus
AGAGAGAGAGAGAGAGAGAGAGAGAGAGAGAGAGAGAGAGAGAGAGAGATGTGGCAATAGAGATAGAGCTATGTGAGCATGGATTTAGTGCCAGAAATGATCTTAAAGGTCATTTAAACCAACTTACAAATTTTATGAATGAGGAAAATGGGACCCAGAAAGACTGTGATCTGCCCAAGGTCATATAGGTCACCAAGTGGCAGAACTGGAATTCTAACACAAATCCTTCAACTCAAAGTTCATTTCTCTTCCTACTACACCATGAATACATTCATCAATATTTTAAGTGCTTTTAAGATGTAAGAGTAGCTCCTTTCCTTGGAAATGTAGTGGACTATGGGTATGGAATATTACCTACATTACCAGATATAGTCACTGTAACATTTGTTTTTTCTTTTTTACATGTGAAAGTGCTACCTTGACCCCAGAGAAAAGAGGAAAAGATGAGAAAATTTCACCTTCCCCCATATTTTCCTTACAGATGTAGGGGACAATGGGTGTGGAATAACATTGCATATGCTATTAGATTCAGTTAATATGTGGGTTAGTTCTATAATGCTGCTTTTTTTTCCCCTCCTTTTTATTCTTTGTTACAAGAGATGATTTGCTGGGGAGGGAAGGAAGGAATAGTCAGAAATAAAAGTAATGTACAAACAAAAGAAAATTAATAAAACAAACTACATAAATGCATGCATATGTGTGTAGACATGTATTGTAGGTGTGTATGTGCATGTAAATGCATATGCATATGTATATGTATATAGAGCAACTAGGTGGTACAGTAAATAGAATGCCGGGCCTGGAGTTACAAAGACCTAAGTTCAAATATGGCCTCAGATACTTATGAGCTATATGACCTTGGGCAAGTCACTTAACCCTGTTTGCTTCAGTTACTTCATCTGTAAAATGAGCTGGAGAAGGAAATGACAAACCACTTCAGTATCTTTGCCAAAAAAATTCCAGATACAATTAGAGCCAGGAGGGGCATAGAGATTATCCTAGCCTAGACTCCTTGTTTTGAAGATGGGAAAAATTAAATCCCTGAGAGGAAAAGTGATTTGCCCAAATCCACACAGGGAGGAAGCAAGAGAAGTAGGATTCAAGTGCAACTCTCCCTGGACTCCAGAGAGAGTCTTCTTGTCACATCATGTTGCTTGGTGTTCATAAGGCTCTGTGGAAAGTGTTGTGGAGGAAATCAAGACATACTTCCTATGTTTAAGGAACTTGTGGTCAAGGAAAGTTATAAATAGCACATTCAGATCTGCTCTGGTTATTCCATACTATTATTTAACTACCTGTTCCTGACTTGGCATAGATTCAAAGTGGGGCTGCAGGTTCACAAGAGGTCTAGCCACAACCTGAGGCTCTACTATAGAAGGAATGGAGGAGAGAAGAATGTATAGAGGAGATCAGATTTAAGCCGGAAATGATCTCAGAGAATACTTAGTCCAACAATCATTTCAAAGATGGAGAAACTCAAGTCCAGAGACATTCAAGCACCCACACAACGTCCCACGCATGGTAACTCACCATACTGGAACTTAAACCCACTTTCTCTAATTCCAAAGCAAATGCTCTTTCCACTATAGTGCCCTATCTCTAATGCTTCAATGAGGAAATGTCAGGGGCATTTGGGCCAGAATCAGATTTCACACAATGCTAACAAAACAGTCCCTTTTAGAAAAGCTCTCTATTTCAACATATTCTAGGTGTTAAGAAACTGAGATATGTTTATCAGTTTATCCCAGGCCAGGCAATGGTATAAAATCAGAGGTCTAGATAGCCAATGCTAGGTCCTGTTATTGGGAGGGAGTGGTGGTGGTGGTGGTGGTGGTGGAGTGTTTGAGATATATAAGATCATTCTAATCACATTTTGATTGCACTATTCTCCAAGACAAAAACCTAAGACAGACTAGGCTCAGATACAGCCTCTCTAGCCTCCTGCTTCTGCTGTTCCTTCCATCTACTGTACTATTCTCTTTCTTTTGAAATGTCCACCCTAACTTTTAGCATGGTACGGTACGAAGAGCTATGGACCACAAGTCAAAATCCCTGACAGATAGCCATGGGCCATCTGATAGGTTGTAAGCAAACTACCTCCTACAAGAAGCTTTTGTAAGTCGTGGAAGGGAGATTTAATGATCTGCTTTACCACATAGCATCACCAAATTCCTTCTATACTAGGTTCAGAATTCCCACCTCCCACCTTTGTTCCAAGCCTTCCCTCCTCACCCTCAAATTAAATGGCATACTGTGTCATTTCTTGTGGTTGGGAGGAAGAGGTTTTTTAAGTATATATGTAAACCTCTATGGTAATTTTAGGAAGGAGGGCAGAAGGTCTTAAGTATCTGTATACCCTTAGGAAATTTATTCAATTTCTCTGGATCTCCATTTTCTTGTCGGCCAAAGGAGGAAGTAGGACCAGATGCTCTCTAAGGCTATTTCTAGCTCTAATATGACTTTATAATGACAGACTCTTTCAAGTGTCCAATAAACAACCTTTGAAGTAACATTACCAGTTTACACATTGGGAAATTCCAGGGGTGCTCTCTTTTTCCCTCCCCCCACTAGGTCCCAACATCTTATTTTAGTGTTTTGTAGCTATTTAAGCACTCATGCTTTATTTATGAACCGAGGATTATTAACTGTTTGAAACTTCATTAAGTCTTTCCCTGGGGATAGACTCAGCTGAGGTCCTTTTAAATGATCACTCCCCAAATATCTGTCTAATTTAGATTTAATAGGACAGTTTATTGTATGTTGATAAAATAATAATGAATTAATAAAGCCTTCACTGAGGTTTAGGTAGCAGATACATAATCTGTCGTTGTTAAAACCCCATGAAAGTGTTTTTAATAATCAGCATTTAACATGTAGCAACTCAAATGTAAATCCAGTCTTAAAGACACATTCGAAAACTCATTTCAAGCAGCTCTGGAGGTGGAGTGGTTGCACTCAAGGGACCCTGGAGTGTTTGGGCCACCAATCATGGCACGTAGACATATAATGTTAGTCAGTATGATGAGAGAACTTCAAGCTAATCCAACCTCACAAAGTTGAAATGACTTATTGAGAGAGATAAAAGAGCTCATGACAAAGCCAGGACTCAAACTCAAAGCTTTTGACCCTCAAGTCCATTCCTCTTTGCATCATTCTGAAAGGTTAAGGAGGAATTTCAAAAGAGAGAAGATAGTTCAGGGGGAAGGAATTGCAGGAGAAAAGATATGGAGACCAGAGAGGCCATGACTGACTTTGTATGTATTAGGGCCTTATTTTGGAGGAAATGGAAGAAACTAGAATAGGGCAAGTGAAAATGTGATTTGAAGACTATTGTACTCCCAAATAAATAAATGCCCCACTGGTTCTTCTCAGTAGTCAAAGTTCCCACTGTTGTATTCATTCTTGTGGGGGTGAAACACTGAGGCTCCAGAAAGCTCTTCCTAAAATGTAAATATTGCCAAGAGAGGTGACACTACATCACAGTATTACCTTGGTAGAAATTCATTTATTCACCTTACGAGGAGAAATGGTTCAGGGAAATGAAAAGTTTTAATGAGGAAAAACATAAAGGTTTAGATGGTGAGATTTTCATGGGAACCTGAGGGGAGGTCCTTAGGGAGGACCAGAGTGGGAGTCCTGGGATAGCTGGGAACATAAGAAGCAGGGAGAAGGGTATGGAAAGGTAGGGAGCCAAGAACAAACTTCAACCTAGATTTGCCAAAGATTGGCCCTGCTCCTTAATGCCCAGTTGTTTTACTTTGCCAACCATGTGATCCCCATATTGAGGGGGCCAGAATGGGGTTCACTGGAGCATTTTGGTACAGAGCAGCAGGCAAGTTGGTAGAATGTGGCACCATTCTCTCTTTATCCTCTCCTAAACCTTCCATTTCTGCCCTAGCTCCAGACAAGTAGAGAATCATTCCATTCTCCACACCCCCAGGCCTGCCTGCGCATCCTTGTAAGTTGTGATAGTTCAGTCCTATAGAGACCTCTAAGGCTCCACAGTCATGTCTGGAGCCTTCAACAGCAACCTCAAGTCACATAAAAGGGATTTACAGCCCATCAGCAGGACTCAGGCTGCTTCCTCCTGTCTTGGGATTTTATCCTTTAGAGCCTAGGAAATTGCTGGGAAGAAATCACGATGGCAGCTCTAAGCCCTATCTCAAACAAAGCCAGCCAACGGTAACCTGGGATTAATACCTTTCTACACTTCCCTAAATGTGCATCCACACCCAAAGACAAATACATAAACCTATAACCATACTCACACAACACGTAGATACATAATGCATAAATGCCCCTACCAAAAACATACCTCCCACCAACACAGATATGCAGAGCACACTTTACACATATGAAGACAGACATAAAGACATGTGAGCAGTGTGATGTCAATTGAAAGAGACTTATACTGAGAGTCAGTAAGCCTGGATCTGAACCCCACTTCTGCCATATACGAGGTACAAGTGATCTTGGGCAAATCACAATCTCTCTGGGCCTCAGTTTCCTTTTCAATAACAGAGGGACTTGACAATTCAACTTAACAAACACTTGTTAATCACCTACTATGTGAAAAGCACTGTATGAGGCACCAGGAACAATTCTGATACTCCCTACATTGCAGCATTGTTGGCAGGAAAGTATTTTATATACTGCAAAATGCGAGAGTGAACTGCTGTGTATTCAGGCACACACACACACACACACACACACACACACTCCAATTGGAAATAGCATTAGATTAGGAGTTCATAGGCCAGGCTTCTAGGGTGAACTGTAATTCATTCACTTTGTACTCTTAGTTAAGCTGTTTCTTCTCTGTGGACCTCAGTTTCCTCACTTGTAAAATGAGAAGGCCAGACATTATGGTTTTTAAGGTCCCTTCCAGCTTGGACATTTTTTCGTTTCCAGTGAACCTACTCTAGGGTTGTGTGTGTGTGTGTGTGTGTGTGTGTGTGTGTGTGTGTGTGTGTGTGT
>NW_020954564.1:30702386-30790330 GCF_900497805.2 Vombatus ursinus
TGTGTGTGTGTGTGTGTGTGTGTGTGTGTGTGTGTGTGTGTGTGTGTTAGGATGGCTTGGGGGAGGAAGGAGGTCAAAAATAGTCGACAGGAAAGTGGGAGGCAGGTGAGAAAGTGTTGTGCAGGATGCTTTAATGTTTCGGTGTTTTTCCCCCTGTGTTCTTTCTCTCAATTCTGAAGCTCACTGGCTTTGGGCTCACGTGTTCTTCACTTCCATTCTTTGCCCGGCAGGAAGGATCCAAGGCCTGAGTCACCACTTGGTGCCATATTGTCTGTTCAGAGGAGGCAGTGGGTGGCCCCCTGAACAGTGGCAGAGCTTCAAGCTACAACAAAGAAAAACAAAAGGTTCGAAAGGACTTGGCCATGAAGCCAGATATAAATAGAACCCCTGAGCCCCACCAAAGAGGCAGCCAGCAGTTCAGACACCCAGACCAATCAATACTGCAAGCCACCCGTGGACCCCAGAAAGGACTGGAATGAGACCTGCAAAGGGAAAAAGGAAAACATTCCACATTCCTCCCCTTTAAAAATAAATAACCTATGAATCATTGTAGTCTTATACATAGACATAAGATATGATTACCTACAGCATGGTTGAAATCATAAAAACCTAGAACTATAAAGGACCTGGGATATCATCTAATCCAGAGGTTTTTAATCTTTTGTGTTTGTGACCTGGACCCCTTTAGTCATCTGGTGAAGCCTAGGGACACCCTCTCAGAATGTTTTTAAGCACAGTCTGGTGAATCCTATGGATCCCTTCTCAGAACACTGTTTTTAAATACATAAAATAAAATACACAAGATTGCAAAGGAAACTAATTAAAATAAAATGCAATCATCAAAACATTAAAAAAAAAAGAACAAGTTTATAGGCCGCAGGTTAAGAACCTCTGAAATAGTCCCAATCTCTTTATTTTGCAGATGAGAAGGTGCAGTCTGGAGAAGACCTGCCCAAGGTCATATAGCTAGTCAGTGGCCAAGCCTGACACCAAGACTGTGTATTGCTCTTTCCACCATTTTTTCCAACATACTTGCTTTTCTCCAGACAGTACAGTGAACTGAGCAGTGAATTTGGAGGGATGAAAGTGTCTCATTAGACCTCCAGATGCAATGGCCCAGCTGCAACACACTAGCTGTTACCTTGAGCAAATCCACTCCCCTTTCTGAGTTTCACTTTCCCATCTGTAAAATGAGGAGGCTGTACCAGGGAAATATCAACAGGGCATTTGGCTCCCCTTCGTGTTCATGTCACCAGGCCCAGACGAACTACATCCCAGGAACCTGAAAGAACTGGAAGGTGATTGCTGAGCCAATTTTGAAATATTGGGCATAACAGGAGACCTGCAGGGTCACAGGATCGTAGGTTTAGAAATAGACAGAATTGTAGAGATCATCTATTCCAACCCCTTTATTTTGCAATGAGAAAACTGGACCCCAGAGAGGTTAAAGTTTTGCCTGCAGGTTGTAAGTGGAAAAATCAGCATTTGAGTCTAAAGCTGTAGATTCCAAATTCAACATTCATTCTACTGCAACATTCTAGAGAAGAGCAAATGTGATCCTTTTTTTAAAAAGGAAGAGAGTGAAATCTGCAGACTATAGACCATTGAGCTGCCTTTGATACCTGGCACATGTACTTTGACAGGAATGGCTAGTGAATATCTATCTAGAAAGGATAGGAATTATCACAAAGAGCCAGCAAGGCTTCATCAAAAACATGGATGAGGGGAATCACTTTAGATATAGTGTAGCATTATTTGTCAAATTCTCTTGTTATTCTTGTGAGCAAGACCATAGAATCACAGAAATTAAGGTAGGAAAGGACCTTAGCAGCTATCTAGTCCAATCCATTTCCCTTAAGAATCCCTACTATATCAGCAGCTAGGTGGCACAGTGGATAGAACACCGATACTCGAGTCAGGAGGACCTGAGTTCAAATCCTGTCTCAGACACTTACTAGCTGTATGAGCCTGGGCAAGTCATTTAACCCTGATGACCTCAAAAAAAAAAAAAGAATAATCCCTACTATAATATACCTGACAAGTGGTTATCCATCCTCTGCATAAAGACCTCCAAAGAAGGAAAACTTTGACCCTCCCAAACACCCCATTCCAGTTTGGGGCAGCACTACCTGCTAAGAAGTTTTTCCAGCCAAAAAGCTTAAATTGCCTCTTTGCAACCTTCACCCATCATTCTTGGCTCTGCCCTGTAGGGCCAATCCTTCTTCCACACAACAACTTTCCAAAGACTTGAAGACAACAATTATGTCTCCCAGGTCTTCTCTTCTTCAGGCTAAATATCCTCAGTTCCTTCAATGAACCTGCATATTGCATGGATTCAAAGCCCTTCACCATCCTTGTTATCCTCCTTTGGACACTCAACAGATTGAGAGATTGAAGGCTAGACAATAATAATAAGGTGGTTTCCAGAGCGGTTGAATGGCTGGACTCAAAGAGTAGTCCTTAATGGTTTAATGTGAATTTGGAAAGAGGTCTCTAGTTGAATGCCACAGGGCTCTGTATTTGATGTAATGCTGTTGAACATCTTTACTAGTGACTTAGATAAAGGTATAACTGGCATGATTATTATTTTGCAGATGTTACATAGATGGGATATATGCCTAAAACAAATGACAGAATCAGGAGCTAAAAAAATCTTAACAGGCTAACACAATGAGTCAGATTTAACAAATGAAACATAGTAGGGATAAATGTAAAGTCTTACATTTGGGTTCGAAAGATCAACTTTGCAAGTATATTATGGTTAGACAGAAGTTAATTTGAAAAAGACCAGATGCTTTTATTACTATATAGACTCAATATGATATAGCAGTTTCATATGGAAACCAAGAAAGTTAACAATAAATTAGACTGAATTAAGGGAGGACTATTGTCCAGGAACAGGGACAATACCACAGTACTATGCCCTGATCAGACCACCTCTGTAACCACATGTTATACTTTAGGAAGGACATTGATAAGCTAGAAAACAACCTTAGGAGTATGGCTCAGATGATGTCATCGAGATCTTACCATATAAGGATTTTTTTAATTAAATAAGGATATACATCCTGCAGGAGGTAGCTAGGTGGCTCAGTGGATAGAGCTCTGAGCTTGGAGTCAGGAAGACCTGAGTTCAAATGCAACCTCAGACATTTACTAGCTGTAGTGATCCTCACAACAACCCTGGGAGGTAGCTGAGACACACAGAGGTTATGGGATTTTCCCAGGGACACATAGCTGCTAAGTGTCTGAGGTTAGATGTAAACTCAGGTCTTCTTGACTCTAGGATTGGTGCTCTATCCACTGAACCACCTAAATGTTTGTTCTTACCCCTGCCCCCTTCCAGTTCTGGAATCCTGTGATTTGTGAGTCTGTGATTTCTAAGGGCCTCTTCCAGTCCTGAAATCACCTGACTTAGATCTCTTTCCTACCCCAGCTCCAGAGAAGGATGATGGAGCTGACTCACCATGTCTCAGAGATGAACAGGCCAGGAATCTGCAATTGCATTGTTTTCTAGGATTCTAAGCTGGAGATCTTGACAACTGAATAAATTGAATATAAAGACTTCTGGGATGGGACAGGAATTTGGGGAGGAGGTCCTGATGAAAAATTCTGGTGCTATCTTTTGAAAAGCTCATATTGTTGTCATAGCTTAAGTGAACCCAAACCTCCACACATCCATTCACCAGCTTAGTTCAGGCCTCTGGCACCTCTCCCTTAGACTATTGTAGTCGTCCCCAACTGATATCTCTCATTCCAATTTCTTCCCCTCCTGAAACTAAACTCCACACATCTGCCAAAATTATCTTACTATGCCATAGTTTGAAATGTGTCACTCCTAAGCTCAAGAATCTTCAGTGGCTTCCCCTTGTTCCTAGGGGGAAACACAAACTTGTATTTAAGGGCCTCCACAAACTCCCATCTCCCTTCCAATCTCATTCCGCATTACTCCCTCTCTTGAATTCTACACTGCAGCCCAACCATACTAAGCAAATGACTACCAGTTCCCTAGGTCCATCTTCCCAACTCTAATCATTGTGCATCTACTGAGCCATCCCTCATCCCCTCCTCATCTCTGTTTCTCATCTGTCGTCTCTTTCTTCGTGGCTCAGTTCAGGTACCACTTTATGTGTAAAGTTAAATGGCTCCCCAGTTGCTGATGTCTTTTCTTTTTCTAACTTACCTTGTATGTACTCATTAGAGAGCATGCTGTATAGTCCCAGAGGCACTGGAGGGATCAGTTTTGTCTTTGTATTCTCTGTGTCTTTGTTGTTATTCAGTCGTTTCTCAGTTGCGTTCGACTCTTTGTGACCCCATTTGGAGTTTTCTTGGCAAAACTATTGGAGCGGTTTGCCATTTCCTTCTCCAGCTCATTTTACAGACCAGGAAGCTGAGGCAAACAGGGGTAAGTGATTTGCCCAGGGTCACACAGCTAGTAAATGTCTGAGGCCAGATCTGAACTCAGGTCTTTGCAACTCTAGGCTAGTTCTTTATCCACTATACCATCTAGCTGCCTCAGCACTGTACCTAACACAGTGCTTGAACATAGGATCATAGATCTAGCCCTAGAACAGACCTTGAATGATGATTAGTCTAATCCCCTCATTTTACAAATAAAAAATCTAAGGCCCAGGTTGGTAAAGGAACTTTTCCAAGGTCCCACAGAAATCATCAGAGCTAGGAACCCAGGTCCTCTGATGCCAGGATAGTTTGCATTATTCCCTTCTTTAATGGATCTCTTGTTTCATTAATGCAGATGTCTCCTGGTATAGTCTGGAAAAACCTCCAGCTTTCCTGGCCTAGTCACTCGCTGTCCAACAGGCTATCTATTCCATAGCTGCATCGCCTCTTATTTGTTGGTACCTACTCCTTTCTGCCCTGACCCTCTCCTAGCTGACTGATGCTTCCTTGCCTCTGACTTCAGAGATGGGAAAGTGATCAGAACCAAATGAGAGGGAGCCCCATATTTCCCCATAAAATTCTTGAACTGTCCTGACCCTGAAGACCAAGCTTCCCTGACTCCAGATCTATCTGAGCTGTCTTAAAGTATGGACCCAGAAGTCCCAGTGAGAACTTGGTATAATCATGCTCAGTCTCCCCAAGACAGTTGTAGACTCCCTCCTCTCCTCATCTCGCCATGGTCTGAGGAGGCAGCATGGCACAGTGGAGATGATGATGAGGATGATGATAGCTATCTTTTCTATATCACTTTAAGATTTACAGAGTGCTTCATATATGTTATCTCATTTGATCTTCATAACAAACTCATGAGGTGGATGCTATGATCATATTCATATTACATATGAGGAAATTAAGGCTAAAAAAGGTTGTGACTTATCCAGCTAGGAAGTATATGAGGCAGGATTTGCACTCAGGTCTTCCTGACTCCAGGTCCAACACTTAGCTATCTAATGCTGGCTTTACAATCAGAGGACCTGGATTTAAATTCTACCTCTTGGGCTTATTAACTATGTGAATTTGGGCAAGTCACTTAAACTCCTTTTGTTTGTTTTTTTCATCTGTAAAATTAAAAGGTTGGACCAGATGATCTCTGAGGTCCCTTCTAGGCCCAGATCTATAATCCTATGAAGACTATCATAACTGAGGGCCCCAGTAGTATCCTTCCATTTTTCTCTCCTGCTCCTGCTTTGAAGGTGTCCATTCTGGCCCCAATGTGAGGAGGTAGGTAAGATATACCAGTCCATTTTCCTTGATGTTCCTTTCTCCTCTGTGCTAATCATCTACATCAGGCCCCTAGCTTTGGGAGACCCCCACCCAGTTCTGTTCTGGACCCCCTTCTTTCCTCTCTCTCTATACTCTCACTTGGAGACCTCATCAGCTCCCATGGGCTAAATTATTATCTCTCTACCCTTGACTGACAAACCTATATATCTCATGTCCTTCTTTCTCCCAAACTCAGGTCTGCATTACTATGTACTGGATATTTCAACCCAAATATCCCATAGATATTTCAAACTAAATTCATCCGAAACAGAACTCATCAACCCCACCTCCCTATCCACCCCTCCTCCACAATCTTCTCTATTTCTGTTAAGGGTACCATCATCCTTACAGTTTCCCACATTTGCAACCTTGGTATTATCTTTGACTTCTCACTTTTCCCTACCACACACATCCAACAAATTGCCAAAACTCAACATTTCTATCTCCACCAAATCTCTCCCATCAGTTGCCTTCTCATTACTTACATAGCCGCCACCTTAGTTCAGGCATTCAGTACCTCTCAGTTGGATGGTTGCAATGTGCTCTTAATTGGTACTTAATAATTGCTCATTCCTTTCCCCTTTTGCATTTATTAGACAACTAATAAATATTTGTTTAATTGAATCAAATTTGATATCTAAGGGCTTCTGATTCTAGTAATATTTGTTGTCAGCTCTACAGAGAAACTTATGAAAAAGAATGAAGAAATTCAATTTAACACACGTTAGTGCCTGCTGTATTCTAGGCACTGAAGATAGAAAGATGAAAAAAAATGACAATCCCTACCATCAAGGAGTTTATAGTCTATTAGTAGGCATTTTCTTAGATAAGTGTAAAACAAGATAAAGTATAATGAGACAAAGGACAGATTCAAATAAAGTGCACTAAAAAATTGGAGGGGTTGCAGTTTCAGATGGAAGAATCATAGAAGATTTCATGTAGGAGGCAGCCCTTGAGCTGAACCTTGAGGGAAGAGAAGAATTTTGACAAGCAGTGATAAAAGAGAAGGTGTACATCTCAGGCACACAGGACAGTCTTCTTTGATCACACAGTCAAGGCAAGTATAAGATCATGGAACAGCTAACTGTGCATTTTACCTAAAATGAAGAGTGTATGAATGAAGTAAGGTTGAAAAGGTAGGTTGGAGTCAGATTATCCTGCAGGCAATAGGGAGTCACTGAATATCACAGGAGAGGGACATAGTTAGACCTGTTCATTAGAGAAATTAGGTAGAAAAAAGATTATTAAAATGAATGTGTCCATAAGGTCTATGAGTCACTTAAATCCTCCTCCTTTAGCACTTTAACACCCCACCCTTTAGTCTCAATGAACCTTGTTTCCAATGTTCTATTTAATGAAGTCTGTCTGCAATATGAACGTGTTCTTCATTATGCAACTGCTGGCACTACACATGCAAATCCATAAGCATTTGCATGCCTAATAGAACAGTCCCTGTCCATGGTATTCTCTTCCTATTTACTATCTATATTTTATGACTTACGGATTTCTAACCCTTTAAATTTATATCAGTGCCATGACTTATCTGCAGGCAGAGACAGCTTTACGAGCACTAAAAAGCTGCAACACACCAACCCTAAATACTAATGACAGAAATGGTGTCCTTAATGGTCTCGATTTTTATTACAATACCAAACTTCAATATATTGCAATTACCTCTGCACTCATACCAAACCAATGCATAGTATACAGCAGCCCAAGTCACGGGACGCCTGGTGTGGCCGAAGCTCAATTCGCCGGGGTCCACTGAGTGAGCTGAGCTGCTGAAGTCAGCAGTCATGCACGACTAAATACTCCCCCTTGCCTGCTCGGCCAGCCCCGACCCCCCTATCAAATATTCCCAGAGGGCAAATCTGTGCATACATTCAGGCCGATTTAACAAACCCGACAGGACGCTGAGGTGGATGGATATCAGCAATCACAGAATATGAAGAGATGGAAAAAAGAGGCTTTTAAAATCACCTGCTTCATCTTTCTCATTGCACAACTGGATCCTGAGCGGGAGACCTTTCTCACCTGAGGTCACTCAGTAAGTGGCAAAGTTAAGATTCAAACCCGGGTCTTTGGAATATAAACTAGGGCTCTTTCCACTACAACACAGAGGCTTCTTAGGATCTGAAAGTTGGAAGAGAACTAAAAGGTCATCTATTCCAAACCTCTCATTTTACAGAGTGGGAAATGAGCCTAGGGAAGGGTTTCCCTTAAGGTCATACAACTGAATTATCAATGGAATCAGGATTTGAACCCGTCTCCTTTCAGATCAAGTGTTTTCTTCCAACACCATGCTGCTTCTGTTATTACTGACAGCATTCCTCAAATGCTTGCCTGTAGTCTCTGGAAAAAAGATAAGAGAAACTCAAGCCTAAAGCAGAGTCATTCATTCATTTTCTCAAAGGGAAAAATAGATATGTCTACAAGGACATTTTTACACTCTTCTTTATAAGTTCTGATTTGGCATCTTAAAATAATAAAAGCTCAAATTTATTTAATGGTACTTTACTTCCAAAATGCTTTCAAATTATTTCATTCATCCTTCATATTCCTGGAGTGTTGGTACCGGCACAGATTGTACAAATGAGGAGACTGAAGCCCGGGAAGAGATTAAGCCAAGGTTGCACAATTTATGTGGTGTAGATCCAAGACTGTAGCTCAGGTCTTCATATCCCCATAGCTTTTCTTTCAAGCTGCTATCAGACAGTGTCCCTTTGTAGGGATACAGAATAGGCCCTATGTAAAGTGTATGAATATAATTTTAAGGGCACAGGAAAAAATCTCCCCAGCCCAAAATGGGCCTTCTTTATATATACACTAGTATAAAGTGGATGTCTATGATTCCACCATTAGAACTTCATCCACTTGAGTCAAATCATTGTTCTCTCTTAAGATGCATGTAGCTTCTAGGAGAGGAAACAGTCATTAGCACTTTCTACCTTAATATGAAAGACTGTATCAGCTTATTCCCCAAAATGTCAACTAACTGATAGCAGTAAAGGAGAGAGAACAGTCACTCCACAGGGCACAGCCTGGGAGGGAAAATCTGGGGATATGAGCCCCTGGATGGTCAGGAATCAGCATGAGAGCATTAATGACTTTTTGTAGGGTGAGTAGAGGATCTTTTGAAGGAAGATCTGATGAAAATAGATACAAATTGCTGAATTTAGCCTGAGGCTAGCCCTTCAGGCATAGACCTAACTAGATTTCAGATTTTATGACTTTCACAGATCAGGACAGCAAACCGAATGTTATAATTATTAGAAATACTGGGTGGGGCAACAGACACAGAGGAAAGAGGGAAAAAGGGATCATTATACATACTATCAGGTGGGAGGAATCTAGAATGAAGAATCAGCCGTATTGTAGGAGGCAAAGCCTTCAATTGAGACCTGAGTTTGAATCCCAACTCTGCTGTTATTTAGTCATGTCTGACTTTTTGTGACCCCATTTGGGGTTTTCTTGGCAAAGATACTAGAGTGGTTTGATACTTCCTTCCCCAGCTTATTTTACAGATGAGGCAACTGAGGTAAACAGAGTTAAGTGACCTGCTCAGGGTCATGTAGCTAGTAAGTGTCTGAGGCTAGATTTGAACTCAGGCCCTCCTGACTTGAGTCTCAACACTCTATCCACTGTCACACCTAGCTGACCCTAATCAACTTCTACTACTTCCTAGCAAGTTACTTTCCCTCTCAAAAACTCCGTCTCCTCATCTATTAAATAAATAAAATAATATATGTACTACCTGTCTCAGAGTTGTTGCGAAGACCAGCTGAGATAATGTATGTAACGTGCTTAGTAAACCATAAAGTTTTGTATAAATATGTGCTGCTATTACTAATAGCAACATAAAACCAGCGCTAGGTCCAGAGGGGCTGTGTTGTTTGCCCTCTCTCTCTAATAGTGGCCCTATATGTGGACCTATGTATGCAGACTAGATTCAGTCCCAGGGGAGCCAGGCAGCCAAAAAAGCCATGATCTTTTCTCAAGCTCTCTATCTCTTTACACTCCAACCTTGGATCCCCAGTGAGAATCACTTAAATGTTAGGTTTGGCTTGTGGCATAGGTTCCCAAAGTGAGTGATACCACCCCTGGGGAGCACTAGAACAATCCAGGGTGGGTGGTAGTAGCCTCAGATATAATTGGGGTGATGTTGAATAAAAGTAAGGGGGGAGTAGAACCATAAGGAAAGAAGAGAAGAAAATTTTGAAAAATGATTGGTACGTTTCATCTGTTGTATAATAGAGTTAAAGTTGTAGTGATTGCATTATTTTCCAAATAAACACACAAAATGCAAGTTATAACCAATCAGTGATCAAGTCTGATGACAGATCTTAACAAACAAGTGTTGGCCTGCAAGCCTGTTGTGCATTGTCAGGAAGTCTAGCATGCATGGGCAGGAATATGTGCACATAATGGCTTATTTACAATACAATACTCTGTGGTTACATGACACAATATTGCATCATCAGAATTTCAATGCAGGGAAGAAAGCACAAATTTATAATAAATAATTAAAGATGAATCATTTTTTAAAAATATTTTATATTTTTTTGAATTGACACAAATTTCAAAAAAAAATTAAAGGATTAAAGAAAGTAGATTTCCAGGGGGACACTGAGTAATTTTTTTTGAAAAGGGGGTAGTAGGCCAAGTGATTTTGGGAACTTTTGGTCTAAGGTCTCCCCAAAAAGGGAGCAGGAAGATACTCAGTGTACAACATAGAACACGTATGGGACAGCTATTTATTTCCTCCATACAAAATGTTTAAAACATATTGACAAAGACTTAAAGATGAAACAATAATTTACAACTACTACTATATTCTCCTGGAAGGTTGATACTTAAAACCTCAAAATATGAAGCACTTAGTGAGAGGGTTGACCTTCACCTACAATCTGCATTGTCCAAACAACTCCTTTAAAGCCCACATCTTCTGGCAATCCAGAATAGGAGTTGAGCTCATCTTCTTGTTGGTAGTCTACTGAGAAGCACCCTAGCAGCTACAGAAGCCCTCACCAACCCAGGAGCTCCCAACCTCTTGAACTTACTAGGTTGCTGTCATGGCTGGAAATGTCCATCTTGAGATCAATGTTTGAAAACCTATGTTCAATTCAAGAAAGCAAAGTAGAAGAGGCAGTCAGTGCCTTGAGATACAGAGTGATGCTCATCTGGATGAGTACCTACTCCAGGAACCACATGCAAGCAGCCTATTTTTCTGCAGATTTCTTCATGCGAAATCTAGATAAAGGGAGACAAATCTAGACAAGTTACATAGCCTAGCAATAAAGAGCAATAGAGGGTACCAGAGGGCATAGTCATTCATTTTCAAGTTCTCCTAAATAGGTGACTCTTCCTAGATATTTGGCCAATCCTCTCTGATACAACTTTGACACAGCATTCTTCCACGACCTCCATGGAACCCAACTAGAGAGTTTGGGTCATGTATGTATATATCAAGAGGTCCACTAAAAAGCACTTGATCAGGGGCAGCTAGGTGGCACAGTGGATGGGGCACTGGTCCTGGATTCAGGAGGACCTGAGTTCAAATTCGGCCTCAGACACATAACACTTACTAGCTGTGTGACCCCGAGCAAGTCACTTAACCCCATTGCCTAATAACAACAACAACAAAAAAAGCACTTGCTCAAAAGCGGCACTATGAGGGACCCAGCTCCAAGGATGGCATACATTGGCTTGAGAAGGGCTGAAATCTACATCCCTGAGGTTCATAGGGCATACTCTAGCCAGAGCTGAAGGTAGGGGCACAAGGTTGGGAGTTCACCTGACTGCAACTGTTACACTAATATAATAAATCCAGGGTGTTCCTTCCTGCCCATTGACTCTGTTAGAAATATTAAAAAATCTCTCGTGCCAAGTTTTCCAGCTATTACAGGAGATTGAGAGCTGTAAAGAAGTGGGAAATACAACTTCATTTACCTTATTAACTCTAGGGACTTTGGAAAATTGTTCATTATATATCCCTCTGTCTGACCTCCTGGGAACTATCAAACCCTATTATCCTCCTACTCAATAAACTCCAGTGGCTATCACTTCCGGGATCAAATAAATCCTCGGTTTGGCATTCATAAAGGTACTCTTCATTTTAATGAGACTTTCCTCCTTGCTGTTCTCAACTCCTGAATTTTCTCTGGCTGTCCTCCATGCCTAGAATGCTCTTTCTCCTAATCTCTGCCTCTTTCAAGTCCAACTAAAATCCTATCTTCTACAGGAAGCCTTTCTCAGTGTCTTTTTAATTATAGTACCTCATCTCTTTTAATCATTTCCTATTTTTCCTGTATATAGCTTGCTTGTACATATTTGCTTGTTGTTCAAACAAATTAGATTAGATTGTGAACTCCTTGAGGGCAGGAACTGTCTTTTGCCTCTTTTTGTATCCCTAGCACTTAGTACTGGATAGATAGTAGGCATTTGTTAAATGCTTATTGACTGACTGACAACTGCCATCTGGCTGGCAACTGAAAGATTGGGCCAGGGGTGGGGAACCTGTAGCCTTGAGGCCACATGTGGCCTTCCAGGTCTTTTTGACTGAGTCCAAGTTTTACAGAACAAATCCTTTTATTAAGTGGATTCCTTAGGGGCAGCTAGGTGGTGCAGTGGATAGAGTGCCGGCCCTAAAGTCAGGAGGACCAGAGTTCAAATCTAGCCTCAGACCAAATACTTAACATTTATTAGCTGTGTGACCCTGGGCAAGTCATTTAACCCCAATTACTTAAAAAAAAGAGAGAGAGAGGATTTGTTCTGTGAAGCTTGGATTCAGGATCTAGAGGGCCACATGTGGCCTCCAGGCTGCAGGTTCCCCACCCTGGATTAAGCTTTTACTAACAGAACATAGAACTGAATTTAAAATGTGAGGAATTTAATATGGCAGGGCCCCATAGTGAAAGGGACGGTGTTGAGAGAGGTACCAACTTTATGAGAAAAACACAATGAGCTAAGTACAGAGATCAGGTAATAAAAAATGGGCTGGAGATGGGGATATGTGTGTGAAGCACATTTAATCACACTTCCTCAAATATATGTACCTGTCTATAGAACTGGCATAATGAAATAAATGGCTGCCTCAATGGCATGACTTAGGGAGAGGTTAGAAAGGCCCTTTGTTCCAAAATATCTCTCCTGCTGGCATATTTTGGAGCCTGAAGTTCCACCGTTAGAAATTTATCCATGGTCTAAAGAATTGTCCCCTAAAAATATTTCAACTATTAAGAGATTGGGGGGAGTGAGGTGCAGAGAGGACGGAGATAAAGAGGACAGGATGAGTCTGAATCTGTGATTTCATCAGGGTAGGGAACTTCCTGTTGAAAAGGTGATGGCTTATGGAAGAGGCACACTGCAAATGCAGCCAGTCACAGCTGATATGTCAATTGATTTTGTTGAATTGTTTCTTTTTTTTAAAAAAAAGTATTTATTAAATGAAAGGCTCTTCTGGCTAAGGGAAAGAAAAAGGAAGAGACACATTCAGAAACGAACGTGATGTAAAAAGTAAGAGGCACCAATAAAACAAACAAAAACTCAATCCCATTAGTTTATGGTCACACTTTGGGGAACAGAATCAGAAGCAAAGGATAGCAAGTTACCTATGCTACCATGAGGTGAGGTTCGCCCCCTAGAACTTGGTAACTAGGAGGCAGAATCACCCAATCTGTGGGCATCAAGACACTTTACAAGGATGTTTTACTGTACAGTTATCCCTTCCACCTCATGACTTTTCCCCATCGTCATTTTGATATATCACAGGGCAGCATAAGAAATTAAACGGGAATTTTGGGGGAGTTTTGCAGAAGCCACAGATGACACTTGAAGGCCAGCAGACAACACAGAAAAAGTTTAGAAATTCAGAAATGCATAAAATATAAGTATAATATTACATGATATCAACATATTTTATCTTGCAATGCCATAATAATTCAGACTTCTCTGGTACAGAGATCATGGGGGTGCCACCCCTAACCCCCACAATGTGGAAGGGATAACTAGTTTCTCTATTCAGTTTTCACCTCTATGTCTATTCTGCTCAGTCCTGTGAGGAAGTAAAGAGTTTATGCATATATCCCAACAAGAATATTTTTAATCATTTATTGTAGAGGTGGGAGTGGCATGGTAGGGCAGATCAAGGGAGGGTTCAGTCTTTTATACTTGGAGAAAAGTCAGGCTGGGGGCTATGTTTTATCCAACTTGAAATGGATAAGTGTTTCTATTTTTAAGGCCTGTGCGTCTTTATGACTTAAAATCGCCTTGGAACCCTATCACTCCACCCTTGAGAGACATTCTGCTCTGAACTCAGATTGTGCTCTTGGGCCAACCATTGAGGGAGCGCTGATAAACGCTCCAACCGCCCTGGCTTTCTCCCCTCAACCGCTTTTATGTCATCGTCAATACCCACCTTCCCCTGACAGTGTCAGGGGATGCTTGCCTCATAATTCTTCAAGTAACCGCATTAGAAGAGGAAAAATTAAATGGAAATAAAAATGCCAGGTAGAATGTAACCTGATGAGAATATAGACACAGAGACCCATTGGATATAGAAACTGGAAAGGGTCGAAGGGATCATCTAAACCAGCCCCGTCATTTTACAGATGAGCAAACTGAGTCCTGGAAAGGATAAAGATGGAGTAGGTCAACACTTCCAGGATATGATTTTTAGGAAATCAAAACTCCCCTAAGTATCTACTCCACTAGCCTGCCTTCATTGAAGGCATATAGCTGGTGCTGAATAAATACTTAAAGCTAAGGGATAGGGACTGAACCTGTGACTTCATTACTATAGAGAATGCATTGATGAAGAAAATATCAAACAGTCAGGCAATAAGCATTTATTAAGTGTCTATACATGCTAAATGTTAGAGATACAAAAAAGACAAAGACAGTCCCTGCCCTTACATATCTCACAGTCTAAAGAGAGAGACAGCATGTAAATGACTATGCTCAAACAAGAAATATACAGAAACATTAGCAAGAATCAACAGAGCAAAAGCACTAGAATTAATAGAGCTTGGAAAGGGCATCCTACAGAAGGTGGGATTTTAGCTGGATTATGAAGGAAGCCTAGAAAGCCAGGAGGCAGAGCTGAGGAGGAAGAGTATAGCAAAGGGGACAGGCAAAGAAGATGTTGGGAACCAAGAGATAGTGCATCTTGTTTGAAGACTATCAAGGGGGCTGAGAAGATCAAAGTAAGTGGTGACTGGAAAGGTAGGAAACTGTCATTGTACATTTCTCTGTAATTTATAGACTTTAGAGAATTGTTTAGAGCATGGGGAGGTTATGATTTGTCCAGGGTCATACAGCCAGTAGGTTTCAAAGTCAGGAGTTTTCTTGGCAAAGATACTGCAATGGTTTGCCATTTCCTCCTCTAGGTCATTTTACAGATGAGGAAACAGGCAAACGGTGAAGTGACTTGCCCAGGGTTACACAACTAGTAAGTGTCTGAGACCAGATTTGAACTCAGTAAGATGAGTCTTCCTGACTCCAGCCCCATCACCGCCTAACTGCCCAGTCCTCTATCCATTACAACACACATCCTCTAAAAACTTGCTGAATTTAATTGGGATCACAGAGCATTAAGAAGCCACTTTCACACTCATTGCAAAGTTAGGCTGAAATTTTGGTTTACTTCAGTTGGCCACTGTCATCAGACCCTTGGTTTATCATCTTGCCTTCTTTGGGCTTCAAACTCACACCTACCAAATCTACCTTTCTCAGTATCACCATTGCTACCACCTCCCTACCTTCCTATTCCATAACTCCCCCCTCTACTTGGCAGCATCACCTACAACTTTTAGCCTGAAAGGTGCCTAATGCCAATTTCTAATTTCTACTGCCACCATCTGAGATCCCTCCCTTTCCTTAATCTTGAGACCCAATATAGCTCCACCGCCCAGATCAGTCTCTCTATGCTGCTGTGTGGAAGAACTGCCTCTGAACTGAAAAGTTATCTGGAACAACCATAAGGCCCAAAGAGCTATAAAGCAACCATATGTCAGTTTAATTTGTCCTCAATCATTCTGCATAAGCTGTATCTATCTTCTACCTACCTACCTATCTGTCTATCTATATGTACGAGCACTTATCTCTCCCTTCTACAGCACCACCCCACAACTGAACAATTAAAAAATAAAATCCTCAAAAGAAATACTCATAGTCCAGCCAAACAAATTCCCACATTGACCATGTCCAAAAATGTGTCTCAGTTTGCATTTTAAGTCCACCACCTCTCCAGCAGGAGGTGGGTTGTTATTGTTCAGTCGTGTACGACTCCTTTTGGCCCCCTTTGGGAGGTGGGGTTTCTTGGCAAAGATATTGGAGTGGTTTGCCATTTCATTCTCCAGTAGATTAAGGCAAACAAAGATTAAATGATTTACCCAGAGTCACCCAGCTAGTGTCTGAGGCCAGATTTGAACTCAGATCTACCTGATTCCATGCTCAACACTCTATCCACCCAGCCACCTAGCTCCCTCCAAGGCAAACAGAGGTTATACGATTTGCCCAGGGTCACACAGCTACTAAGTGTTAAGTGTTTAGCCTGAGGCCGGATTTGAATTCAGGTCCTCCTGACTTCAGGGCTGGTGCTCTATCCACTGTGCCACCTAGCTGCCCCCACTTTTTTTGAGGCAATCAAAGCTAAGTGACTTGCCCAGGGTCGCACAGCTAGTAAGTGTCAAGTGTCTGAGGCTGCATTTGAATTTAGGTCCTCCTAACTCAAGGGTCCTTACTCTATCCACTGTACCAACTCACTGCCCCAAGGACTCACATTTAAGGCCACCCCTTTGCTGTGTCACCCCCTCAGAGAAATCTTATTGCCCGTGGTATGTGGAGCCAGGTCATACTGGCTCCAGAGGGTCAATTGTTAAATTTTCAGTGTGAACAACAAATCAAGCTTTAATGTATTGTGTTGTTGAATGTCTAGATTTAAGAACATGCTAGAGAAAATATTAATAAAAAAACTCAACTTAAAAGTGTATCAAATATACTCTTTTTTTTGGAGAGCCGGTTGTTAAACATTAACCAGCACATCCCAGTTTATAGCTATTCCTTTGGTGAAGCTTCAGCCAGAAGGTGGGGTAGGGCTCTCTCCTTCATGCCAAAGCTTTGCATCAGCTATTCCCTGGGATTTTCACTGTCCCACCGTCACTATTCTCCACTCACAGCAGTAGCCAAGGATCATCTCTTTATTGGGGTCCCTCAGATGTACTTCACTACTCTGTTGTTTGGCTGTCCTCCAATAGATGGTGCTAGTCACACCCTCTCTAGCTCCCTAGCAGCTTGCTAAGGAGCAATGCCTGAAGCTCTTAGCAGACCATATTACAGTTCTTTTATACCTCTAGAAAAGAGTGCTGTGTCTCTGACCTATCTAAACCTTGATTTAAGAATAATAACTATTGTTATTATTAGTCATAAAATAATTATGTATTATAATATAATAATAACACATCATATAACTAACATATAGCTATTACTTTGTGTCAGGCACTGTGCTAAGTACATTGCAATTATTATCTCATTTGATCCTTACAACAGCCCTGGGGCATAGGTACTATTATTATACCCATTTTTTACAAATGAGGAAACTGAGGCATACAGAGGTTGACTTGCCCAGAGCCATATAGCTAGTAAGTATCTGAAACTGGCTTTGAACTTAGTTGTTCCTGACCTCTTGCCCCAGCATTCTATCCACTGCATGCACCATCTACCTGCCCCAACACCTGTTTTAACACTTAGGTCCTACCTTCCACAAAAAAAGGCAGCCATTTCTTGACTCAATATCAAGACCATTCCTGAGTCAAATGTCCCTGTTTCCTATTCTATGCAGCTAGTATAAAGAAATTCATACCTATTTATCTCTTTCTTCTGCCCAGTGCATGGTGGTGGCCCTCTGTATACATCAATACCTCCTGTTGATTTCTTTAGGGCTTAGAGAGGTACTCCTGCTTCCTTTCCATTTGTTTTTCTATCCCTGTCTTTTTACAGAGCAACTGGGTTAGGTGTCCAAATTGTCCAAAGTTGCTATTTTGAGGAGCTGAAAAAAGGAAAGGTGGGGGATAGAGTAAGTGATTCATTATGGCTGCCTCCAGTATGGGCACCTGTTCATCAAACTGAAGGGGACATTCTTTACTAAGTGACATAATTTGAACCCACCTCCCTGACTCCAAATCTGGCACACTTTGCCATTGTGCTGAGGATATTTTCAGGGACTCCAACATATCTAGGTATAACATATCCCTCTGTTCCTGCTAAATGAAAATTTGTATTCTTTCTGTTTACTTTTAGGTAAGACCCTGCTAGTAGTGAGGGTATTGGTCAGTTCCCAAGAATTTCTCACCCATTTCTGGAAAGGACCATTTTAAAGCTTTTTGTTCTTCTTGTTGTTGGTTTGAAAGGGATTCTTTTGCCCAGTAAACTGCAGCTGACTTTTCTCCAAGTCCAGTGTGGCCTGGCTCCCAGATCACAGAGAAGGTACCTTACAAATGCTAGAAATTCGGTCATTTTTAGTTGTTGTATGGGTGGCAATGGAATTCTTGTTTTGCAAAAAAAGAAATAGGGTATTGGGGTATAATAGAAGATCATAGATTTAGAAGAATTGTGTTTTAAGCCCTAGCTCTGCCATGTCTTAATTGTGTGGTTGGAGGCAATTTACTTTTCCCTCTTTTGGCCTTAGTTTTTTTGGTAAGATATAGGGGTTGGGCTTCTGGATGAGATGAATTCCTGGATGGAAAGCATGCCACATAGCTCCCATATACATACTCTAACAAAACTCTAATGTTCCCATCAGGCTGAGTAACAATCAAGGGTTTAATGAGAAACTACAGCAAGTGGCTTCTTATACCCCCCTCACATGCACAAGAAGTCAGCCAGAAGCTTGAGAGCAATAGGAATAGGGGTCATCAGCAAAGTTAGTACCAGTATAGTCTTTATTGAACAGAGACATGAACATTAAGGCTCTGTGTTCAGAAGTCTCAAAAGAGGAGGGAGTCTCCAAGAAAGCCCCTGGGTGGTCAGAAAACCCCAGGGTAGGAACCTTAAAAGTTCTGAGATCATCATTGGGCAGTAGCCAACACAATGTCACAAAAGTCAGACTGAGACACCTCAGGCCTAAGGGTCCTGAAGTCCACTGTGCTGAGACACAAGTGAGAGCACTGAAGAATCAGAACCAGCATTCTGAACTTCAAATATCCCTGAAAGCCCAAGACCTGGAGATGGGGATCAGTGCAGGAACCCAAAAGATCCAACATATAAGACCAAGCAGCAACAATTCCTGCCCCTCAAAGCACAGAACAAGGTCTTGATTTAGGAAGTAAAGCTGGAGAGATATGTAAATCAAAGAAAACACTGACCAGTATATAAAAATTATTGTCAACTTAGCCCCCAAAAGAAGTAACTCCATAACAAATGAATACATAGATTCACAGAGGGAAATGGACTTTCTACAAGGGTTACATTAATACCTAGAAAGAAGTTAAGCAAGAGTTAAACATGAATAAAAACTATGAGGGAAAGAACTGAACAGAGAATAAATAGCTTAGGAGAGGAAGTGGTAAACATTACCCAAGTGACATATTGGCCTTAACCAGAATAGCCCAAACAAAAAGTGATGATTCCATGAGAAAGAGAGAAATATTAGAACAAAAAAAACATTTAAAACATAGAAAAAAGATGTAAGACATGTGATATAAAAAAACTGATCTACAAAACTGATCCAGGAGAGAGACAGTAAGAATCATTGGACTCCCTGAAAACTGTGACCAAAAAAAAGCATAGATATCATCCATATTTCAGGAAATTACAAATTACAACTACCATGATCTATTAAAATCAGAGGGCAAAGTAAAGATAGGAAGAATACAATGATCACCTCCTGAAAGTAATCCCCAAAGGAAAAGTCCCAGGATTATCATAGCCAAAATCCAGAACTCACTCCTATGTCAAAGAAAAAATACTGGGAGCATCCAGAAAGAAGCAGTTTAAGTACCAATGGACTACAATTAGGATTACAGAAGACCTGGAATCTACTACAAAAAATAAGAGGAGATATAAGAACACACTCTTTTAAAATGCAAAAGATACAGGATTGCAGCCTAAAATAACTTACCCTGAAAGGGGTAAGGTAGTGATAACTTCCCCCTGAAAAGCCGAGCACAATCCTTCAGGGGGAAAAATGAACCTTTAATGGAATAGAGGACTTTCAAGCATTTCTGATGAAAAGACCAAAGCTGAGTAAGAATTTTGAATATAAACACAGAAGTACAGAGAAACCTAGAAAATTAAATTTATTTGAGCAAGTGAAATGAGTTATATGATGATGTAATGCTAACATTCTAAAAGGGAAAAGAGGTAGTTGTTCCTTCAGAATTGTAATATATTTAAAGGGTAATGAAGGAGTTGAAGTAAGAAAAACAAAGGCCCTGGGCAGTAGACTTGTTTTGTTCAGAGGGTATAAAGAGGAGAAAAAAGAGGGAAGGGTGGGGGGAGTATACATTGAGAAGACAGATAGAGAAAGAGAGAGAGAGAGAGAAATACAATAAAATCTCAGATCTAGACTCTCAGATTCAGATCTAAAAAAAAAGAGTGTCTAGTCTTTATGATAGACAGTATATAGTTTAATAGGAGACAATAACAATAGGTAGCATTTATAGATCACTTTAAGGTTTGCAAAGCACTTTAAAAATATTATCTCATTTTATCCTTACAACAATCCTAGGATGTAGGTGCTGTGATTATTATCATTTTATAGAGGAGGAAACTGAGGCTGAAAGAGTGAATAGTCACACAGCCAGTAACTGAAGGGTCCTCTTGACTCCAAGTCCATAGCTCTATCCATAGTACCACCCGGCTCCCTATATCTGACATAACTAGAGAATATACAAAAGATCTGTAATTTCATCAGCACAGGGGAACTTCCAAACTTACAGTTTGAGAATCCTTTCCAATATTAATAATAGCTAACACTTGTGTGGTACTTTAAGATTGATAGAGTGCTTTTCATTAGCTTATTTGATCCTCACAATGACCAACCTGTGAAGCAGGTACTTTGAGCATTATTATAATCATCCCCTTTTTAAAGGTGAACAAATTGAGACTCAAAGAGGCCAAGTGACTTGGTCAGAGTCAAATGGAGCTACTAAGTACAAGAGGCAAGGATAAAACCTAGGTATTTCCTGACCTCAAGTTTTATGTTTTGTTTTTGTTTTTACTCCACCATGATTCATTTATCTAGTCATTCAATCAAAGAGTATTTCTTAAGCACCTACTATGTGAATAATACTGTATTAGGTACAGGGGGAAATTCAAACTTTAGCTCATAGAGTTTCAGATCTATTAGGGTAATGAAGACACATACACCCAAAAATACAGTACATATTTTAAGCATATTAGAAAGGTAGAGAACGAAGTGCTTTGTGGGATTCAAGGGGATGGCCATTATTAACTGGAGGAATTAGATATAGCTTCATGAAGGAGATGGCATTTTAGTTGGATTTTAAAGGATGTGTCAGAACTCAACAAATAAAGAGAGGGAAGGAGGACATCCAAGAGTAGAGACCCGTGTGGGAAAAATCTTGGAGATAAGAAAGAGCAGGTCATGTTTGGGTAACAGGGAATAGTCCAGTTTGGCTGGAGTCTAACCTAGAGCATATGAAGGTAAGTGGTATGAGAAAATGTTAGAAAAGTAAGGAGGCACAAGATTGGGAAAAACTGGAGATGACTCTCACAGAACCTCCTAAAATAAGAAGGAAATGGCTTTCCCTGGAAAGAGAAGGGGCGGGGAGAGCAGGAAAGGAGAAAAAAAGGCCAGCATAGGCATATTTTTAGTGGTGAGCTGAAAAGCAAAATAACATGACTAAGAACTCACACTCAGCCAGGGCAAATTTGAAAGTTTAAAGGGCTGAATTAAAATGATAAGAGTCAGGCAGAAACTCAGTCAGGTACGACCTGTACAAGAGCCCTTGTGTGCTGTCTTCATTATACAGGAGGTGCAGCCTGACAGAAACACAATGTGGTATGATGAGCTGTCACCATTAAGGTAGAATGTGAAGGATGTATTCACAAAATGGATTCACAAAAGTCCTATTTAAAAGCTTGCATGTTAGCCAACATGAACAGAGCCTCTCCTTTCTTCTGCAAAGTATGCTGACGTTAATTACACTGCTCAGATGAGCTCCCATATATTAATCTAGAAACAATATCCTTTGTAAAATCAGATTTAATTATGGAAAATAATACGTAACCCTGTCCTCCACCCACACTCCCTTCACCCCAGAACACACAGACAAGTGTTTGCAGGCACATAAGTAAGCACATACATACACACACACACACACACACACACACACACACACACACACATACTTATACATAATGTCACTTTCCAAGCTCCTCAGAAAAAGCTGAGGAACTGATTCTCAGTTCAACAAACTTTTATGGAAGACAAAATTAGAGTACTTGTGAGCAACCCTGGGCTAGGAGATGTAAAAGGGGCAAGGATGAAGATATGACCATGCCCATCAGAAATTTGTGATCTTAGGAGGAAACAAGACACATGAAATTATTAACTAGTGTAACATCATATATGCCAAGTGCCAAATGAGGGGAAAGACAATTGTTGCAGAGGCCCAGAAAAGGGTAAAAATTCCTATGTGCTGGGAAAATAAATGAACGAGTGAAAAAGTATTTTAAACATTAGGTGTCAGGGACTATGCAAGGTACTGAGGACATAAACACAAAAGTAAAACACATAAATACATATAATATGTAATATAATCACATGTAATATAATAATAAATATATTTAATACAAAAGTATGGCCTCAAGAAGCTTGCATTGTAATGGGGTAGACAACACATATTTGGTCTGAGAAAGGGAGGGTCATTGTCACAGGGACGATGAGTGAAAATGATGTTTGCTACACCCTTTTCCAGAAGCAATGGTAGCATTTGGCTAAAGCCAAAGGTGGAAAGTAGAAATTGGGGAGGCAGAGGGAAACAACCAAATGGGATATGAAGTATGGTCTGAGACCAGCTACATATAGTGGGCTAGATGAGTTTGCATTCACTCATATACCACTTAAGATTATTCAGACCCTGGGTAGGTGTTCCAAAACTGAGCTGACTAAGTTTCACAGAGCAGGGAAGGGAGGCCTGGTTTCTGGAAGTTCTGTTACAAGTGTGCTGGGGTGGGGGGGGTGCAGAATGGAAAAAGAGCAGCAGGTCAGACAGCAAGTTGCTTGAGGTGGATGGATGGGTGGATGGGTGGGGTGAAGTCATGAGGGAAGGCTTTGAAGAGGAAGGCTGGATTTGACTTGAGCAATGATGAGTTTATGTATGACAGCAGGAACTGTTAAGACCAAAAAGAGCAGCAAACTTCCAACCCAGTTTCTCATCTTCCTTCCTGCCTCCCACTTCTTCCGCTGACCAGAATCAGCTGTCTTTCATGTCTGCTGTTTAAATCTCTCAATTCTTCACCTTCCTCTTTTAACCTATGGTTTCAAGAGACATAGAATCACAGGATTTAGAGCTAAGAGAGACTTTAGAGATCATCTAGTCTAAATCCTTCATTTTACAGAGGAGGAAACTGAGGTCCAGAGAAAGAGGAAATGACGTGTTCAAGATTACCCTGGTTGTAAAGAGCAAGCTGAGTTCTCTTTCTGCTCTGGTCCTTGTTGAGGGACCCATTTCTCCGTAGAGTAAGAACAAAGCATTTGTGCATCCTTGATCAAGTCTGAAAATTTCCTAATCTTCCCCAACACTTGTAACAATATCAGATCCATCACAGGCTTTGAATCCTTACTCTAACACATGACTTTTCTTGTCATAAAATTAATTCTTTCTATGTCATGGAAATCAGAATTTTCAGGCATTAAAATATGTGAATTTCTTAAATGTCTTATTTTAAAAGGTTCCCCTTTGTACCCCTTCTTTCTCACCCTGGTATTGTAACCTAGGCCACTGCCAATATTGACTCACCCTAGTTTTCCTTTGCCTGGTTACTTGTTCTCATCATTACAAAATAGGTCTTTGGCAATGGCAATGGCAAGGATGTCCTAAGCATAGCTGTGTTCAGTGATCATTTCCTGAGATGTTTTCCTCAAAACTTCATTTTCAAAAGGGTCACAGGAAATTCAGTTGCTATTTCCATGACCACGGTCATGTTCACATCCTAATTGTTTAGTATAGTGCTGGGGAAAGTCTTCCAGGTGAAACTGGTTGTCTGGTAAGCTTGGGCACGTAACTGCTAAAGCTCCACCAGTCAATCCACAGAGTGACTTTTCCTTGGAGGTGCAGGGTAGTACTGGTGCTAGTGGCATGTTTGAGCAGAAAGCTATAGATCAAAAAACTAGAGAGTGTAGGGACTTTGAAGAATACTGTTGGTCTCCTTAAACCATTCTGCCATCCAATCAGTTGTCCTACCATCTGCCCTGCTATTCCCTACCCACTTTTCTCCCCTGGAACATCCTCTCTAGACTGGACCTCCAGGGAAGATGCCACCACCTCCCCTTCCTGGTGGTAGTTAATTCACTCAGCTTTGGAAATCTACCCTAGGCCAAGTGGTCCTGAATGATGAGTCAATACAAATTTTCCTAACCCTCTTATCTTGCTGGTCCTAGTCTAATCTTATCAATCCACCCAGCCTTCCATGCTGAGCACCCTGACACCTATGCTGCCATGATTGGCATATGTGTACTAACCTTCACCTCCATTTGTATCCTTTATTCTGGAAACAGATATCAAATCAATATTGCTATTGCTTCTGAACAAGGTGTGACAGTCAACTGTCCAATGGCTTCACTCATCATCCAGGTGGTGTATCACATCAAAACTCCTTTTTCTGGCTACCAGTCTACCTCTACTTGAATGTAAACTCCCGAGAACAGGAAACCTATCACTTTTGCATCTATCTCCAGCACATAGTACAGTATGTGGCATATAGTAGAGGCTTACTAAATACTTTTTCATTCATTCATTCATTTTTCATTCATTAGCTTTTCACATATATTCTAGAACCTACCACCAAGATGGTGGTGTTTCTAGGTGATAAAGAAATTGCTTTACTCTTATGTTCAATACTTTTTTTATTCAACAATGTCTATTGCTGGGGGAGCTTATTCTGTTCCATGTTTTGTTTTGAATCCCACATTTGCTACTCACTGTCTGTGTGACATTGGGCAAGTATAGCTTCTGTATACTGTTTCCTCATCTGTAGAATGAGAAGGCTGAACTAGATCCCTTCCAAGCTTCCTTCAAGCTCTATATCTAAGATCCCAGAACCCTATGAGACCAAACACAGAGTATACCTGGGAAAAAAGGTTAAAAAAACTAGAAATGTGGCCTCATGGGTAACAAGTACAACCAGAACAACAGATCAGAAGCCGTGGCATCATTGGTATTGATAATATGTACTGGGGGTGTTCTCCGTTAATACTTCAGAATAAGTAAATAATTTACTCATTTGAAATGTACCCTTTAAAAAAGAGAGTGAATATTACTGAGACCTACATTGACTGAATTTTTATAAAGATGAGTTAACAGCCTAGCAAGCTTCTCATCCGCTGCATTTCAATACTATATTTGGAGCCACTCGGTCATTATAAAATCATCTGAATTTCTCAGCAAAAGGGCACATTAGGGAATTTACTTTGGAGGCATTCTGAATACAAAAGGAAGTGGAGACTTGTTTTCTGAGACAGGAGCAGCTCTCCAAACTTCCTCTCAAAATGGGGAAAAGATGGGCTGGAAGAGGAAATACATGTTCAGTTGTCATTCCTTTGTTAGTAATTCTTCTTTCCCTTTTCAAAGTTTCCCTGTTTAAGTCTGCAATAATTTCTAATGACAGAAGGCAAGCACTAGCATAGTATCACCTGAGTAAGCATACTTCCTGAGGTGGATATGGGTGGGAGCACCCCAGAGAGCCCTTTAGCAAGACAACCCAGATTCCTAGCAGTGCACTACTCATTCTGGGTGAGAGAGAGACCAGTTAAAGGAGATTCCCAGAATTCTGTTCTTCATTTGGGAAAATCAGCAAATTCTACACCAAACCCTTCTCTGCAGCAGAAACCAGAATCAGGAAGGGATTTCACGAATGTTTCTGACTTGCACTATAATTGAGACTTAGTCTGGTGTCTACCAGTGTCAGCTGCAAGTGATTTTCATAGCCCATTGAGTAGCAGGACCCTCATGGGTAGCAACCCTGGGTAGCTAGCAACCACACCCTGGCTAACAACATGACATCATTTTAGCCAGACAACAAAACCCACATAAGGTGACTGAACCTGCACCCCAATACTTCATTATGTCTTGTTCCTGCCCAGCCCCTTCCCCCTTCATGATTTATAATCCTTACCCTATTCCCTCTTCCTCCTTAGCTTGCTCCCTACAATTGGCTGCCTCCATTTACAGGCAGACATTAGCTCACCAGTGATTTGCTGCTCTTGATTGTGCAGATGGGACTTTTACTCTGCTCTGCAGTTGCTAGTTGCCACAGAATTTAATAATTTTGTTCTTACATTGGGCAACAAATAGTAATTGATCTACTATATGTAAAAGGCACTCTACCAGAGGCTATGTAAGCTCCTTGAGGGTTAGAATTGTTTTCCCTTTATTTTTATCCCTAGTTTCTAACATAGTACCCTACACACAGTAGGCATTTAATGACTTGAAAAAAAAACATGAAAAGACCTCCCCCTGCTCCTTTGAAGAGCTGGGAGTACACTTCGGTGAAGTATTGTACATAATGTCAGATTTCTTCAGTATGTTGGTTGATTTTGCTGATTTTTTTTCTCTTCTTTTTTAAAAAAGTCTTTGTTATAAGATATATGGCTCTCTTGGAGGGGCAAGGGAAGGCATAGGGTGAAATGTAGGTAATATAAAAACAAAAGCTACCAATAAAAATATATTAAAATAAATGATTGTTGAATCAAATTGAATATAAAGATGACGAAAAGGTCACTGTACTAGAAAAGTCCACAGTCTAGTTGAGGAGCAGAATGTGCACACAACCGCAAAAACAATAATGCCTGGTATTCTGTGTGAGAGCCAATTGAGGGGTACAGTCAGTATTCTGAGAATTCAGAAGGAGGAAGCACTCAAATTCAAGGCAGCATGGTGTAATGGAAATCATGCTGAGTTGGGAGTTTGAAAATGGTGGAAAGAGATTCTGACTCTGCTAAGTGAACTCACCAAACATTTATTATGTCCACCGGAATGTAAACTCCTCCAAGGACAGGGACTACTTTTTTTCTCTGTACCCCCAGGGTCTTGTCCATGGTTGATCCTTCATAAATGTTTACTGAATTGAACTGCTATTGACCTGTTCTTTGAGTCACTTAGACTGTCCTAGCCTCAATTTCCTTATCTGTAAAATGAGGGGGTTAAACTAGGTGATCTCTAGAGTTTCTCCTAGCTGTGCTCCTATGACATCTTATATAAAGTGATTTGTAAAACTTGAGGCGCATGTAAATGTCTGTAAGTATTATTATCATTTTTATTGTCACTGAACTGGAAAAATTATGAAAGGCTTAACAAAGGAAGTGAAATTTGATCCTTGATGATTGGGTAGGACTCAGGTAAGAGTTTACATTTTTATTGCATTGTAAAGTTTCAAAGTGCTTTCCTTACAACTATCCTATGAAGTTTAGTGCAAGGGAGGATTGCACAGGTGAAAATAACTGGAAAGGAATGGAAGAGGACTCCAGGTCATTCTGTCCTATCCTCTCTATTCTTGCAAATTTAGCAAGACTATAGCATTCCTGCTTTGACTTTGTGTTGTGGTAACAATGCTGTTACCACAAGAGGTGTCTTTGTTTGTTTGTTTGTTTGTTTTAGTAAACAATTCCCCTAATTGCCAGCAACAATATACCGTAACTATGCTACCTAAAAGGATTGTAGTCTAAATAAACAGCAAGGTATTGCAAAATCAAATAAACCTTGCAAGGATCCTAAATGTGACTTATACACATAATCCAGAGATAACCCGAAGCCTCAATGACTCCCTAGACAATCTGCCACCCTGAGAATGTAAATTATTGAAGCACTCTTTTCATTGGGGGGGTGGTTCTTGGTGGGGTTTTCCTTAATGGGGGTTCTCTTTCCCTAGGGGCTCAGATTTAGGGAATGAAAGAGGCAACCTCCATGTTCAGTGCTATATAGTTCTTTCCACCTGAAAGGATTCGTTTAGGTGACCATGTCAGTGTAATTGATTTGGATTATAAATTCCCAGGTGACAGGAAGGCATCGGTTTCATTTACCCAGTGTAGCTCCACTTATACTCAAGGATTTGATGAGTACAATAAGTACTAATCATTTTGTGGATGTAGGGGGACCAGGGACATACATATGTATGTATGCATTATGTATTTGTCATATGTGTATATATATATATATATACATGAATTTTGTATATATAGCACCTTTATGTGTGTGTGTGAAAAACAGAGAGAGAGAGAAAGAGAGACAGAGAGAGAGAGAGACAGAGAGAGAGAGATCATGTTACAGTGAGGGAGATGCACTACCCAGATGAACCTTTCCTTAAGAATTGCATGTAAAAAAAAATTAAATACCATTGTATATGCAATAAAGGAACTATTTAAGTGATTCTTTCATAAAGTGAACAATCACTCCTTGATTAATCTTTTGTGAAAATATGATTCACCTGTAACAATACTAAATTAATAGTAGATATTTATTTTGTATGTTAAGGTTCACAAAATATTTTATATGTATTAAAGAACACTAGATTTAAAGATCCCAAATCTATTCCTTACTTTGAGGCCTAGGACAAATCATTTAATTTTCCTGGGCATGTTTGTTCATCTGTAAAATGAAGGGGTTGTCTCTAAGGTCCCTTACAGGTGTAAATCCCCTAATTCTAGCTATACATAAATAATACCATATGTACAATTGACCTACAGCATAACCAAATTCCAGGTATAAAAAGGCAGTAGATAATGGAGGGTTGCCATGGTGGTTTGATGATGAGAGTAGTGGTGATGACAAGTAAACTATGTCATTCTATTAAAGTATCATTTTTGATCAGTGAAGAGGGAGCTGGCCAGATGGTACCTAGTCCTTCTGAATTAGTGAGCCATTTATCCTGAGAACACACCTTGCTCCCAAACTCCTCATAAGCTCAGGCTTTTGGAATGCATCTTTTGGGACAATTAGAACATTTGTATTCAATTTTCTATGGCAATAAAATGCCAGACAGTTTATTTACATACATATATACATATGGGTGTGCATATACACATATGCGCTTAGGCCTCGTCTTAAGTTAGAATAACACAAGAATTGATGCAAGTATCTAAGGCTTGAACATAGTATAAACTTAACGAATATTTACTGAATGGATGAATACTGAGAGCTGTTGTTTGTACAAAGGCATATAATTTGTTTTTATTTTTTAGGCAATTGGGGTTAAGTGACTTGCCCAAGGTCACACAGCTAGTTAGTGTCGTGTGTTTGGTCTAAGGCTGGATTTGAACTCAGGTCCTCCTGACTCCAGGGCCAGTGCTCTATCCACTGTGCCACCTAGTTGCCCCTGTACAAAGGTATATATGTGGAAAGAGAAATAGCCTTGTTTACCATACACAATTCATAATTACATCCAGTCAACAAAATAGCCACATGTGCACTTGTTCTTATCTGAAGCTAATATTATTACTCTAATATAACAATAGTAAGCTTATTATTACTCCAGTATCTGGAATTCTCAGAAGGGCCTATTAATGTTGGAGGTTACATGGTATCTTTACTTTGATAGGATCCTTAGAATATAGGATATTAGGACACAGAATGGTAGAGCTGGAAGTGCCCTTAGAATACAGAATTTGGGAGCTAGAAGGATCCTTTAAACCAGAGGTGTCAGCCATAGCAGCAACACTCCTGCTACCCCGAATCAGACTAAAATGTAATTGGAAAATATTTAACAAAATAAATAAAAATACGATAAAATCTAGATAACATTGCATTTTAAAATTAAATTAATATGGAGCACGTGAGACCCTTTTGTTCACATTAGTGAACCCCAGTTTCTACTTGAGTTTGACACCACTGCTTTAAAGCATAGAATTAAGTGACTAGAATTTTATGCTCTAAAGCATAGAATGTCAGAGCAGGAAGGGACTTCAGAGATCAATTAGTACAATTCTCTCCTTTTATAAATAAAGGGGGAACAGGCTTGCCCAAGGTCACATAGCTAGTTCATTGCAATTCTGGAACTAGAATCCAGGTGGTCTGAGTCCCAGCTTTGTGTTCTTTCCACCAAGACCACAATAGCAGGCTGAAGACTGAGCAGGAGTAGGACATTCCGGTATTTATATTTCATGGTGCATCCTCTCTCCTTTCTTCTTCCCATTCCACTCCCACCCCCAAAACAAAAATCAATATTAAAGGAAGTAGAAATGTTTGAATTCTCTATTTAACATTAGTAACATTTGCATTAATAATCAATTGCCCTGGTATTTACCATTAGTCTGTGGTTCAAAGATTAAGAGACACTCCAATCCAAAGATGAGTTTGTGGAAAACCCAGAGTGAGCCAATACTGGAACTGAGGGATGTGTGCTGCACTCTGAGAAGCTCTAGAGGCTTCCCTGATAGCTCAGGTCAAAAATCCAACTTTAGCCTGACTTTAAGGGCCTACCTAGAAATGGACAACTAGCTTTCTTGATCTTGCTGAAAAGCAAAGCTTTCCTCTGCCTCTGCATCTGAGCGAGCAAGACTTGTTAGACTTGTCCAGATCTCATAGAAACCATGGCCCTCCAGATCAGCAGGTGATTTTAAACAACCCTTCTCTCTGAGCTAAATGAGATAATATTTGTAAAGTGTTTAGCACCATATCTGGCAATAGTAGGTGCTTAATAAATGTTTATTTCTTTCCTTCCTTCCTGGGCATCCAAACCTCCTGGGACAGTCCTCCCCTTTCCACCAAAGCTGCAGGGGCTGAAACCTGAGCAGGTAGATGGGACTGTGGGCAGAAGAAATCTTTGCTGTTCCCCTCCGCACCTGTCTTACCCCACAATCCCGGTCTCACTTCTTGTCCTTTCTAGGTATGTCAGATAGAGGAAGGGAGCCAAGTAGCAGGGGATGAGCAGCATGGAGAGTGGACAGTTCACACATGTTCCAAGGCCTCTAGGCTTGCCAGGAAAAGCAGAGAAAGAGGGTAGAAGTGATCTCGTGCCTGCACTGCCTGGTCAGAACCGGGAAGTGTCCCTGTGAGGAACCGCTGAGGGAGATGTGTGCAGTGATCGCAATGCCAGTCATAGCCAGACGCTAGGACATAAGTCCGAAGCCTGTGAATTGAGAAAGAGCTACTAGTGCTGAGCCGAAGCTATATCCAGCCTCAGCGCCGAATCTACTGAACTCACAGTGGAGGTCCCAGCATCCCAAATACAGAGCCTTCAGCCCTCTGCTGTTTGAGCAGGAGCGGCGCTTGCATTTGTCCGCGCTCTTGCAGGCCCCAAGACTCGCGGCCACCCAGGCAGGGGAGAGCCTTCAGTGAGGCCAAGGATTGAGAGGGGCAGGGAATCTAGGCGGCCCGCAGGAATAGAATCATTAAAGGAATCAGGGTAGACCGGCCTTCTGGGATCCGAAACCCCAAGGAGTACACGATAAGGTACATAGTTTTCTCCAAGACAGTAGCCGAGAGACTGGAAATGCAGCCACATTAGGCAGAAAAAAAGAAAAAACAAACAAAAATAAACAAAAAAGCCCGGGGCAATGGACAAAGCACCCTCAGACTTCTAAAAGGTCAAGAAGAATTGTGAACTCAAAGGGCCCCATGACTTTTGCCTCTGGGTCCAGACTCTCCAGTCCCCAGACTCCCCACCCATCAGACTCCAAAAAGAGGCCCTACACTCAGCCTAGGGTCGCCTCTGCCGGGGAACCTGCCACCTGAGTAAACCAGAGCCGGCAAATCGACCAGCTAAATTTTCGGCCTCAGCCACCAGAAAGAAAAGCCTGGTGTGGAGACCAATGATGTTCAACCCACTGAGTGCCCTCCATAAGTCTTCAGCCACTGTTGATTTCTGAACCCGGTTCCCTCAACCAACCGGTAGGCAGAAATAAGTCCCGCAGACGAATGGGGAGGGAGAGAGAGGAGGGGAGACGGGGGAAAGAGTTTTCTTTTTCTTTATTTTCATCTTGGACTATGCTGGCTGTGACCACAGTCCACAATAATGCTCAGTTGCAAGTGATGCTATTTATGAGCAAAAAGAAACTTGCAGGTCAAATATCTGAGCCCTAGGAGGTGGTCACCAACCCAGTCACTGTAAACACAGTTTGGGGCTAGATAAGAAGTAGTAGGGAGAAGGCTGCCTATTTGAAGAACCATTTAGGCTTTGCAGAAGGCAAGCAGCACAGAAAAGAAAGAGGTTAGGCACTGGGGGTATTCGGGACAGGGTTTGGGCTTCAGCCTAGCCCCCACTTGCCTTGTGAAACTATTATCTAGACAAGCCCCGTGAATAAATAAGGAAGGGTTGCTTATTATGCTACTATTAATTTCCCCCCTAGGAGCTAATTAAATTGCTTCCTGAAACCTGGGTCTGAAGATAACCAGAAGACGCTTAACCCTGGAGGGGTTGGAAATCATGCGTGAACCCAGAACAGTTTTACAATACATTTCCGAAATTTCTGGGGTTTATGTGGGGCCCGGTACCCTCACCCCAGTTCCGCCCAGAGCCTGGGCCTAAAGCCTCCCGAGTCTCCCACATACAGAGGCCTCCGACTCGGCCAGCCTTCCATTTAGTCTTCAAATGAAGTTGTTTATTAGACTTTTGCTTTGACATTATATTCAGATACAGTCAGAACCGCGGACGGGCCTTTTTAATAAAAGTAGTCATCTCTGAGTACTGCAAAATTAAAGCATTTTTATATCTCTTAAAGACCGGAAACCAAATCAGAACAGCTGATTGAGAGAGGAGTGGACAGTTGGTGATTCCAGAGAGGGTGCTATAAAATGTCACCGGATCCAGTTCCGAAAATCCAGAAGATGGTTGGCAGCGACAGCATTGGCCCCCGGGGTGGTTTCGTATTTAAACTAATCTTCCCTTTTTGGTGCTGCGCCTCCTTTCTCAAACCGCACTTCAGCCACTGGTCTGGGCATGAGCTGTCACCAGAAGGATCGGCCAATTTTTAAGTCTTGAGTAAGAGCAGCGAGGAAGCAGAAAGCGAGGCAGGCGCAGAGACGCAGGGCATCTTAAATTTTAAGTATGTTGAACAGGCCCGTTTGGTCGGGCTAGTACTTTCTGGCCCAGTCTTCAGTTAAGCGCGCTAAAGATAGCTAAGCGTCTGAACCGCTTTCTCCTCCTGACCCCACCTCCAGCCTAGGAGGGTTCGAGGGTTGCACTGAAAAACCCTGTTTCTTTCTGTTTCAGAAAAATAAAAGTCCCACTTAAACTTTATTGTATTAGAACCAAATTAAATTCTCGATATTCGCACATATATTACAGAGTAAGAGAGTAAAAGGTCAATAATACTTCCTGGCATTTAGTTGGGACACATTCGACAAGAGCAAACCAAGGACCAAAACATTGAGCAGCCTTAATAGTTCACAATCACTTAGAATATTACATAGAAATACAAAGATGCTCTATTCTGCCAGTTTTCACTGGGAATAGTTCTTCACGAAGAAATTATTCTCCCCCCTCCCCCTTTGTTTTTTTTTTAAACTGTCAGTCATTCAACAACAGCAAGGCAGTCTTTTCTCCTTCACCTGGCATCTGTGTATTTAAAAAACAAAACAAAACAAAAGCCTTCTAGTAGTTAATTCTTCGGTGGAGTTTAAGATGAACAGTGCTTCTCAAATGAAAACTCCATCACCAACAACAACCAAAAAGCAAAAGAAAAAAGTTGCCAAGAACAACGTTAGAGGGACACTGAGTGGGTGCGGGAAGTGGAAACGGATATTGTAGCTTACACTGTTGAAATACAACCTTTCTTTTAGCTAAATCTGGGGTCGGGATAATGGAGTAGGGAAGAGTATGTTGCAATTGGAGATTTTAAAAAATCAATTACAAGGCAGCTTCTTTCTTGACTACAGACTACCAAAATGGGGAGAGGAATGGTATTCTTCAAAACAGATGTACACAGATCTAAGTGGGGCTTAGTTTCTCTTCTATAAGTGAACTTTAAAAGTTTGCTGTCCAGAATTCTTTATACCTGGCTACAACTTGGGACTTGGCAGGAAATACTCCAAACTTGTCGATTTCTTTTTCTCTACATCTCCTTCTCCCTCTTTCTTTCTCCCTCCCCCTTCTCTCTGTTCTCCCTCTCCCACTCCCTCCGCTTAGCTCCAGCGATGAGTTAGTTCCTTAGAGAGGGAATACGAGAAATCCAGAGAATGTCGAGTATTTCCAGCCCCCCATCAAGTTCCCTCGCTCCAATTTGAGGTACGCTCGATCCCCCTTCTCCATTTGTATTAGGACACCGTTGCTGGCTGCCTCTCGGGTCACATCCTGGTCGCCCGCGAAAGCTGAAATCACAGGCCACCCGTTTAACATCAGGCTCACCTGGAGACAAGAAAAAAAGAGAAGCTAGAGTCAGCTGAGCAGACAGAGCATGTAGCCCAAGCAACCAACTGGGACAAGGAGAAATATTCATAAAGGCGAGGAGACAAGAAGAGAGGGGTGGTCGCACTTCAGTTTAACACTGTTCTTAGGGGAGGAGGAAGAAGAGGCAAGGGGAGGGGGGCGCAGAGGTGGGAGGACGTCCGGACAATGTGATTGCGGCTAGAAACACGGGATGATGAGCCTTTACTGGGTGTCTGAGGCTGTATGCTAAAGGAGAAAGCAAATCTGAACGTTTGCCGAAGCTTTTTAATAAGTGGTTCTTAGCACGGAGAAGATTCTATTAGCCACCAGATAGATCTGAAAGGGCAGTTCACTGAGCCTGGCCCAGGAATCGCAGAGTAACAGGCCCGGGGATAAAGCAGTTCAGACTTAGTGTCCCTAATATCAGCACCACTGAAAACGCTCTGTTCAGCAGTCTCTAGAGCTGGCTGCTTCTTTCTAGAGGGCGGGTCATATTGTAGCTTCCTAACTCTACAATCTTCCACCCGTGACCCTAGAACTCTCGGACTCCCGGTATCCTTGAGCCAGAGAGCAGCTCCCGGATGCTTAAAAATATTTCTTTTGGACTATGCTCCTCTCCTCATCTCCAAACCCAAAAACTCAATCCTCGCATTAGGCACATAGGTGCTAGCCGTGTACTGGGTTCTCGTCTTCCATGGACAGGTAGATACCCCCCTTTGCCCAGTACTGGCGTTTCCACCTCCTGGGTTTTCCCCATGAAGATCAAAAATCCTCATTAGCTTGGGACAACTAGAGACAGTCAGGCAGGCGACAACGGAAGCCACCCAGCCCCGCAGCACCCCAGTTTAAGATTCCTGACTCAAGCAGCTAGCTTAAAAGAATCTGGAAAATAAGTCTCGGAGGCTGCTAGCCCCGATCCTGTCCGTGGTGCTGAACTCGCGTTCAGCAATCAACCTCCACTTAGCCCTAGGAGTCAAAGCGTAGGGCAACTAGCGAAGAGATAACTGTTGAGCTTGAGGATGCGGGCTGGATGGGGAAGCTGCCCCTGAAACGGGACACAGGAGGCAGCAAAGGGCACGGAAGCGGGGAGCTACCTTAACCTTGAACCTGAGAAGCCCCCGAGCCCTCCTGGCTTCCTACGCAACTGTCCAAGAAGATGGAAATGCGCCCAACCCCTCCATCTAACCACTGCGGCCCCACCATAGAGTCCTCCTCGCTCCCACCCAGCTCTAGAGAGCCCACTCCCAAGGGTACCCAAGACTGACCTGGATGGTCTGTCTGTTGTAGACTTTCACCACGTGGAAGTTAAAACTGTAAATCCCTTTCCGTGGGGAGATAAAAGTGCTTCGCTCCGGGTCGAAGTTATTCCCGATGTTCACTAGTACCTACAAAAGGACAGGGATGGGAGTGGGAAGAGAAAGACGTCAGGCTCCAGAAAGCTGCAGGACAGGGACCCCACAGCAGGATTCCCTCCTACCCGCGTTCCCTAGACCCGCTAGAGCTACTACAGAGCAGGAACCACTCACCTGGTCAAAGTAAATGATCATCGTACGGTTGCTCATTTCTGACGGCTCGTGATTAGTGCTCCGAATGGCGGAGAAAGCCACCTTGGCGCTGCCAGAGCGCACGGAAATTCCCAGCGCCGTGCCCGTGGGATCGGACGTGGGGTTGGAATCGCAAACCACCAGGCACTTGCCCTCCAGCACGATGGGCTCCGTCTCATTCTGCCCACGAGCCGGCCCAGCCAACCAAGCTGCACCGAGCAGCAGAAGCTCCAGGGCGCCCATCATCTCTCCGGAGCCCTCCCCCCCCCCCCCCCCCGGGGCTGTCTGTCCGCGCCCCCCCGCCCCCCCTCCCGCGCTGGGGCTGCTTGTTCTCCTCCCCTTCACTCTGCTTCGCTTGTAGCTTTGCGTCCGCAGCTCTCCTCCCGGGGCTCTGCTTTGCAAACTGCCTCTCACTCCTTTTGCAACCTGCCCAAACTCGCCCCTCGCCCCTGGGGGCCCTCAGGAGCGCCCTGCAAGCGGTCGGGGCTGCGCGGCAGTCCTTGGATGCATAGCCGTCGCCGCCGCCTGGGTAGCTCTCGCCCGGCTCCAGCTCCCGCTCCCGCCGCTGCCGCCGATCTGAATTATTGATGCAGCCGGCGCTGCAGCCGGAGCCCGGGCGGAGCTGAGCGCGCGCTGAGCACAAAGGCGCGGACCGCTGATCTCAAGCCCCGCCCCCTTGGCCCCTCCTCTCCCTCTTCTCCTCCCCCCGGAACCCCAGCCCTCTTCGTCTTGCTCCGCCCAGCCCCAGACCGAGGCCCCTCCCCTCAGCCAATCTCACAGCGCCTCGCTTCCGCCCCAACCAATGACCGAGCGGTCCGCGCACAGCCACCTGACCAAGGGAGCTGTGGTTATTAGGGGCGCCGAGGCGGGTGGCGCGCGGCATCCTTGCTAGAGCTCGGGTCCCGGAACCGGCCAAGGGAGTGAAGGAAAAGAGAAAGGGAGGGCTTGGGGGGAAGCCTGGATGAGGGAGCACGCGACTACCTGCCAGCCAGCCCTAACTATATCAACCGTCTCCAATTGCCGGTCCTTTTCATCTTGGGCTGTGGGCTGAGTGGATGACCACTGCTGCCCTCCTCCTCTGCCCCATCCCTCTCTTCCTTTCCTCGCTCAGCCCCCGCCCACCGCTCTCGCCCGGCTTACAGGTAGGGGGGCGGCGCAGGCTTCACCTCAGCTGGGAGGTGGGAGATGGACGGGCTCCTGTTAGATTGGCTTAGCAAAATAAGCCTCTGGGAGCACGCCAAGGCGTACAGGGGACTTGGTAGGGGGCTGCTAGGTTGGTGTTGATTACAAGTGGGAGGGATAGTGGCAGGGAGTGTACGCCGAGGCGTACGGGGACGGGGCGTGCCGGCGCCTGCGCAGAAGGCTTCGAGGGGGCGGAGCCCTCCTCTTGGCCTTCCCCCAAGGGAGGGCACGTGCTCCCGGGGCTGAGGGGTGGAGGGTGGAGTCTGGTTGGAAGCTCCTCCTAGTCTGGGAGACCTGCGGTGCTTGGCTTCAGAAGAGAAGTTGCCCAGCTTTCCGCATAAAGGACAGTCAAGGTTATTGAGCTCCGCCAGCGTGTTAGTTCCCTTATTGTAGATTTCGAGATAAAAAAGTCACAGCCTCTTCCAAGACTCCTTCCTGCGCTGTCTGCGCTATTTAGCACCCAAAACTATACTGTAGACCCAGCCAACGCCAAGGTCTCTTTGAAGACAGCAGCCTCCCCGCGTCCCACCCCCGGCACCCCCGACTTGGAGCAACTCAGGATCTCTTTGCTGTGCCGTCCCCCAACACACACCCCTTCTTATATGCCCCAGGCGTGGCAGTTCTATCCCCAACCAAATAACCCTTCTTATCCCAGTGTGTTGCTGAAAAACATTTAGAAGCAAAGGACGGAGCTAAATCTTAATTCAGTCGTCAGCACCTAATGTAGTGCCAGCCTCGTGTGGAAAGCCTGTATGTTACAGTTCTTGTGAATCTCAGGGCCTCTATTAGTGCAAGTGATTGAGGGGAAAGGATTCAGTTTCTAAAATGATATTTTCAAACAATGTAATGTCTGCAATATCTTAGGGATATTTGGATCACCATAAGTTGTAGTTTATTAGTTCACGGGATGTGAGGGACCTTAATCCCTCACTCCCCAATCCATTCTTGATGTTTGAATGCTATCACCTGGAAGACTCACTAGCTTTAATGGAATTCGTTTCTATAGCACCCTGAGCAGTATTGCTCTTTCTTTTTCAGACCCCTATCCTTTGTTCTCCTGGAATTTGGGCACAAAGGATTATTTTTTTTTTTTTTGGTCTCTGTACCTTCCTTCCCAATTCCAAACTAGCATGATGATAAACATATAATTAATTAGGAAAAGGAAATTAGATATCCATCATAAATGTGTGGAAAATGCATATCTGGTTAAACATATATGCCTGTTAGAAACCAAAATTTCTTAAAGCTGGTCACAGAATATTTTTACCAGCTATTGCACATCTTTATTTAATCTTATAGCACACAGGTTTGGGAAACCTGAACTTTCAAGTATATTCAGAGTAATGTGGTTTTGGCAACACTAAAAATTGGAGATTTATTGGTTAACTGTGGACCAGTAGAGAAGATTGGGCCATTATATTCTTTATCAGTTTCCTGCCATTGTACAAAAAATTGCCTTGAGCTGTTGTTAAGGCAAGAAGCCAAGGATGTTTAAGCAAATTTCCTCCTAAATTCTTAGTAGAGGATGTGCCCTTTCCATCTCTCTTTTCCCCTCTCTCTTACACACACACACACTCACACACACTCACACATGAACTCAAGCATGCACACACATTTATTTGTTATCATGAATACAGAAAAACAATTTCTCCAAACCTGACCCTTTATAAAGTCCTATACCTATTCCTGTGCTTCATCCTATAGTGGAGGTGAGCATAGGTTCCCAAAGACTCTATCATCATAGTGTAAGCCCTGGCCAGTTTCTGTGAAAAAGTTTTGAACGTAGATCCAGTGAAGGATGTTATGTGTATCCTAAAACCAGAACACTTAAGTTCACATAGGCATATCAGCAAAGGATGGCTACCAGGAGGTGGAATTTTTTTTTTTTGTTATAGCAGTGATTCGCTACAGTGAATTTTAGAAATTATTTTAACAACTATTTTGATATAGACATGAAGATGACTGATTAAAATGCTTTTCATTTCATATTACTTTCATAATATGACAATACTGCTACTGAAATTCAACTGCTTTTGGGAGTTAGAGAATTGAATCTGAAAGAATGGATATTTTGATGTAGAATATGAAACAAACCTATCCTTTCATTAAACTTCAATGGGATCTTTGAGGCTCTCAATGCACCAAACCGGATTCCATTTCCTTTGCTCTTGGTTCAAAAACCCTTACAAGTACAGATTCCTGGTATCAGTTCATTTTCTTCCAGAAAATTGAAAGGAGACAATTCTGTCCTATAGTAACAAATTTAGGATTTCAGGGATCTAAGTTCATTTAAAACATAATGTTGGGCTCATTCTATGAATGAGTCGTGAGAGAGAAGCTACACAAAAGATGGGATGAGATTATAATTTCTTTTTAGAGGGCACCTTTATCCCCAGTACTGGTTTTTTAGTAGCCATTGTTCATTTGTGTTGAAGGCAGTGTGATGTAGAGCCAAATTAAGTTCTGGATTTACAATCAGGAGACCTGATTCTGGCTCAGTCACTTACTAGGTATGTGGCTTGGCAAGTCACTTAACTTCCCTGGTTTTCGGCTTCCTTAACTAAAAAGTAGGGGTAACAGTATGCTACTTTGTAAATATTATAATTCCATATAAATGTAGGTTCTTATACTTTAAATTCTACCTTTATGCTGTTTATTTTAGGTAAATATTGCCATTGTAAAATGATTTTATAAAACAAAAAGAAGAATTTTTAAAACTGTCTCTTTTAAAACAGACTACATTCATGGTAAATTCTGGTTCCCTATTAAAGAAAATGTTTAAAAGCTTATAGTACTCAATTTGTCCCTTAAAATAAACTTCTATTGCTATATTTTTATATCAACTAAATTTTCCATTGAATCCCCCCTGAACCCTTCCAGAAAGCCATTTTTATAACAAAGAATAAAAGGGAGAGGGGGGAAGAGGAATACAGTTCATCAAAACTTACCAACATGTCAAAAAGTCTGACATTATATAGTGTTCCACGCCTATGGTTCCCTATTTCTATAACCAAACTTTTTAATGATGCTAAAATTGAATCTTATCATTTTTGTTAAAGAAAAAAGGCCTTTTTTTTTAAAAAAAATATTATTCATTCAGACATTTTTTTCTTAGCTGTGTTCAGAAAAGAATATAGATCTTCCAAATTAAAAGACTGGTACTATTTTGAATATGTTGTCTTGAATCTCCTTAATGGGACTTTCATCTGAAGCCGTTACTCAAATAGATGACATTCAAGTAAAAGACAAAATGTCTTGTTGACAATAGTTTGCTCTACATGCAGAATTTTTTATTATCAGAAGTTTAAAGAAAAGGTTCCCTTTCTCTCCTGTGTAGTTTAGGTTGGTATATTGATTATTAAAAATGGGATTGCAGATCCCTTTGCTGCTTAGTGTATCTTTCATTAGCCTTTTATTTGAGTGTTCCAACTAACATTTTCTTTTTTTAATAGAGAAGAAAAACTATTTGTGTTAGGTGTGCAGCCTAAAAGGTTGAGCTCACAAGTAGACTTGACACTTCCCAAATAAATGGTGACAGTGGTTATGATCTGTGGGGAGACTAACATTTGAGGAAAAAGGTATCCCAAGAAACATCATTTTTCTTATTATGAATAAACTGAATATTTTTTAATGAATTGTCACTCTTTGTTTTCAAATTAGTGCGGTGGTTAACAGGAAATTCTATGAATGCAACAAAATTACTAGAGAAAAGCTGAGTCCTCATAAATCAAAATTAACTGTAACATATGAACAGTTTAATAAGTGTGGAGAAAAAATATCATAGCTTTTAATAAATTGTGTCAAGTGTCATTGTCCCTTATTTAGATCAGCATGTAATATTAGAATATTTGGAAGCTACTTTTAAGTAATTGTACTTACTAAACCTTTGTCTTGGATGTAATAATAGGAGGGAAAGTCTAGTGGAAGTTAAATTTTAACCTATAATACTGCTTATCCAAGGATATGTTAGTATTTTGAGAAAATGACTGGTAATTGTTCTAATTCAAAATACTAAAGTAAGTTCAAACAGTGAAAACATTACTAACATTCACCCTAAAGAAATGAGCTAGAAAGCGAGAACACATATTCATCCTCAAAACCACTGACTCCAACTGCCAACCAAAAGCCAGGATTGGGCGGGTAGGCCCAGGAGCCTAAGCAATAGCAGCACCCACAAGACCACCAGCTGTAATTCCAGCCTAGTTACTATATTATCCAGGGGAGCAAGCCCTTTGCAAAGGGGTCCTACCATTCCCACAATCACTACGACCACCTGCTGACCAACTGACACTGACAAGGACAGGCAAGTCAACCTAACTGAATCAGCAAGAAGTACTAAGAAAAAGACAGGGGATGGAACATGCCACACTAGTCAAACCACCCCTTTGACTACCATCTCCTCTCGGAATCCAATGGAGACAGCCCAGGATGGACAGTTAAGAGCTATATAGGATTTGCAGTGTCCTCCAATATAACCGGTCCTGCTTCTAGTGGAGCCCCCATAGCCATCAATGGAAATGTTCATAAAGAAGATGCTTTGCCAATTGTACCCTGAGGACTATGGGGCCTTTCCATATGACTTGCACCTAAGACCCTGCCCCCCATAAGTGTTGTCTCTCTGTATAAGAATGTGAGCTCTTTTGGAATGAGTACTATCTTTTCTCTGTGTGTCCCCAGCATAGTGCTTTACATATAGAAAATACTAAATGCTTTTTCATTCATTCATTTTAGGGGTTAAACATGAATGTGGGCTTCATGTCAGTCCAAAGCCTCATTTCTGATAAGGGACCCCTTCTCAGTGATGGGTTTGATGGAAATTAACCCCTTTAGGTCCCAGATGGGACCCTTAGATTATAACCCTTGACACAATTAGGGAGTCCTCCAATAAATGGTATCAGCTCTGAATGCACACCAGGTTCAGGCTAGGCTACTACAGGATACTAACCTCATACTCTCACACTTTTTGCGGAGATCACCAAGGGGTAAAAATGCCCAACTCTCAAAATCACTGTTCAGTGACCTGTGCTCAGGGTAAGAAAGACAAAGTAGAAAAGGCAGTAAGGAACATGAAACCCTATCCCAGGCTTACCTAGGCAAGCACATGTTAATCATCATTGTAGTGTTGTCACTTGGCTGCTGCAGGTGAAGAAGGAAAAGAAATACTTCTCTCCTCCTCTATCCCTTGCTAGAAGCATACAACCAACTTGGGTTAGTTCCAAATGAGTTCTGGCCCACCAATAGAGAAGGCAGACCTTTTCCACTATGCATGTAAGGGATCAGAATACATTGCTCACCAGAAGGGGCCAGCGAGCTAGACGCTCATGCTTATCACCCTTGTCAGACAATGATGTGCTCGTAGTGGAAAGATATGTTTAAGAACATGTATAACTAGAAAAGGAAGTGGGCAATTTATATATCAAGAGAAAGTGATAAAATAGCTTGAGCTGGTACCCATTAAATATTAAAATAATTAAAGGAAGATTCCCATAAGTTGGATAGATCACTTTGGTACTGTTTAACAAGAATTACAAGGATGAGAAGGCATGGAAGGATTTTGATCTGTGGCAGTTGGGGGACTTCTCACACTAAATGAAATCACACTCTTAAGTATCAAAGAATTTAGTAACACTGGGTGTCTCAAAAGTCTTAGTGTTTAGTATCTCAAATAGTAATAGCTATAATAATGATAATATTTGTTAATATTATTATTATTATCTAGCTAAATGATAGCTTTAAACTGCACTAAGACTTTTGGAACACCCTGTGTATACCCCACTGTTGTCAACCTAACTTTATCTTCAACAAAGCTCAATTTTTGTTCGATTTGGCAATTTAAACACCTACTGTGTACCAAGTTGTAGGAATACAAAGACAAAAAAAGACCCAGTCACTGATCTCAAGGAATTTAATGGGGAAATGCTGTGTGTACACCACTAAGTAAATGCAAGTAGTTTAAGAAAGGGGAGAGCACTGAAAACTGAAAGAATTAGGTGAAGCTTCTCAAAGGAGACAGCACCTGTGTAGATCCATGAGGAAGGAATTCATTACAGTTATGAGCAATAATGTTGTTGTTGTTTGTACTTCATAGGGCCATAACATCAGGAAGGTGATGCCATGACGTGCAAGTGAATTGGATTTAAGCGAGGGAGCAATAAATAATTCTTTGAAGTGGGTGGTGTAATGTCTACCTAATGGTTGTCTAGTTTGGTTTAAACGTGGAATAGATGAAGAAGATTCATAAGAAATATGTTTGGAAAGATAGTTTGGAGACATATTAAAAAATCAGGCCAAGGAATATGTATTTTGTCCTAGAGCAAGAGAGTCGCCAAAGATTTTCAGTGAGGGGAGTAACATGGTTAGATTTGGGCAGCTATGTGAAGGATGGACAGGGAAGGACAAAAACTAAAAGAGACCAGTAAAGTAGGAGGCTATTACTTAAGCCAGGAGAATGGTGAAGAGGGCCTGAAATAGAATACGGCCATCTGAGATGAAGAGACAAGAACAGATTCCAGAGATGTTACAGAGCTATAAAAGACAACTGATTAGATTGAGGTAGGGGCAAAACAGTGAGCCAGGGAAAGGGAAGAATTAAGGATGACTCCGAGGTTACAAACTTGGGTTACCAGCCTAGGAAGAGGACAAGGGAAGTACTGGGAACCTATCTACAAAACCACAGCTACTGCTACATTAACCCCTCCCCCTAACACACAAATACACCTCAATTTAATTTGTCTAGAGTGTTAGGATTCCTAGTTATAACTCTGAGAGAAAGTACCAATTGATGGGCCCACATTCTCCTTGGTCCTGTGATAACAAGGCTTCTTGATGGCGAGAAAAACAACAGCATCTGAGGAGCTAGGGGTGGAGCTGCTGGGAATTTTGAGTGTCTGAGTTAGAAAGTAAGTAAAGTCCCCCAAAGTCTGGAGATTGATGGTTCTCAGTAGTCTGAAATGAAATCACATTCTTTCTGCTTGGTGATCTTCTTTCTCATGGACAGAAACGGTAGAGCAGCTGTGGAGCCTCTGCAATGTCAGCTGTGCCCACAGAGTTAAATGGTAAAGACCTCTGATCCCAGGTAGCACACAGTGCTTTTTCTTTCCTCTAATGAAAGCAGCCTTAACTTTCATAGCAGTGTTAGAAAGGAAAGCAAGGTGACTTTCCTTCTCAGTCTTGGAGAAACAGAGGGAGAAGCAGTAGCAGCAGAAACTCTTCCTGATTTGGTTCCGTTTCAAAGATTTATCTTCACATGCACTCAAAAATTATATGAATTTTATTATGAGTGTCTAAAATCATGTCAAATTATGTACCACTATGTGCCCAATCCTGTGTTGAAAACAATAAAGAACGTGCATGCCCTAGTTCATTCTTTCAAGGAGTTTTCATTATAGGTAGGAAGGCAATATTTGTATTCCTGAAGGAAAATAAAACCTGTGAACATTAAGCTATTATTGGCATCAGAATGAGTCATTTTACTCTGAATTCAGGTGGAAAAAAAATCGCATTTTTATTGTCATACAGTTAAAACATCTGATTGGCTGGCTTGCTTTTTTTCTTTTTTAACTGGTTGTAGAAAACTTATAACAGAGCATAATAGTTTTGAGCAATTAATGGACAATCTGGGGTTTGAAGAATTTTTATCTCACAGATCACTTCTGTCCTTTGTTGTTCATGGGATCTCATCCAAGTATTTAGGTATTGATGACTTTAAGACCTTAATACTTTGTTGGGAGTGGTATGCTGATGCTAATATACATATATTTGGTCTGTGAGAAATAGAATCATAGAGCCCATGAGACTTACATCTAGAAGTAATCTTAGACAAGATCTAGTCCAAAACCCACAATTTACAGTGAGGAAAAGGGGAAGTGACTTCCATCTAGTTAGTGATGGGAGCCAGAGCTAGAACAAGGTTTCCTGACTTGAAGTCGGTACAGTTACCTCTACTTTATACTATGCTACCACCCCTTAATAGTTGGCAAAGATTAGAATTATTTACCAAGATTTTTAAAACTTACTGCCTCTTTTTTTTGTCACATATGAGTTCGGTTGAAACTGATTTTATTTGATTTAGAAGTTAAATGTAACAAAGCTCAGATTTGCATTTTAACTATATCTCTAGTAAAAAGAATTAAACTTTCCAATTATGGAATTTTTCCATTAGCCTTAAGATTCTGAATATTTCTTGTATTTAGATACATACATACATGTAGGGACACTTCTAGTTTTCATATATAAATTCTAATGACATAGCTCAAACATGAAAATTTTGGCATAATTTCTCAAGCTTGTAATATATTGTTTCCTATAGTTATAGCCATAGGAAATTAGGTTTACTATCAAAAATGATGATTATACTATGGACCTTTATTTTATTACTAAAAAGAAATATAAATAATTACATATCTATTGGCTAGAATGATTATTATTTGTTCACTGCCTTATTTTGCAACCAAGATCACTAGCAGGTTAAGTACTAATAGCTATAGAGTTAACACAATTAAAAGAGTCCGTGTGTTTTTCACTGAGGAGCTAGAGTTAATGACATAACCATAGACATCATTCAACAAGTATTTAAATTCCTGCATCAATCAATAAGTATTAAGTCCCTATTATGTGCCAGGCACTCTGTGAGACACTGGGAATATAAAGACAAAAACAAAATAGCCACTTCCCTCAAGAAGCTTATATTCTACAAGGAAAGTTGTAAGGGACGTAGCCAGAGAAACAGCATATATATATATATATATATATATATATATATATATATATATATATATTAATCTGTGATTTCATCCATGTACAAAACCTTCAGTTTACAAACTCTTCCACCAATGCAGATCAGTAGCTTATCTATCATTTGTATTCATGGAGGTTTATCTGTGGCACCAAAAGATTAAGTGAGCTGCCCAGGGTCAAATAGCTAGTGTGTGTGTGTGTGTGTGTGTGTATGTATGTGTGTATATATATATATCAGTGTGTATATATATATCAGTGTATATATATATATATATCAGTGTATATATATGTGTGTGTGTGCATGTATATGCATATATGTGTATATATATCAGGACAGAAATCTAATCTTCCTGACCCCAAAGCTGGCCTGCTAGCCTGTGCCATGGTGTTTCTATGCAACATGTATACAAATAAATAGAAAGTAATTTCAAAAGGAAGAGAGCACTAACAACTGGTTAAGATTAGGTTAGTTGTCATACAAGAAGGGTCAGATGAGCTGAGCATTGATGAAAGCTGGGGATGCTAAACAGAGGAGGTGAAGAGGGAGTGTATTCCAAGGCCTGGGGGACAACCTGTGTAAAGGCACAGAGAGGGAGATGTAACGGCCTAGATTGAGAAGAGCAAGTTGGCCAGTGTAGCTGAAATACAGACTGCATGAGGAATGATATGAAATGTCTATAAAAGCAGGCTGGAGCCAGATTGTATGGGGCTTCAATATTATCCTATACTAAAGGTAATATGAAACCACTGAAGATTTTTACAGAGAAGACAGATAGGGTCAGATCTGTGCAAGTTATTTTGGCAACTATGTAGAGGTTGGATTGGAAAGGGGAGCAACACTCCAGGAGAAGCCACTTAGGGGACAATTGCAGTCATTCAGGTAAGAGGTGATCAGGGCCTGAACTAAGGTTGGTGGTTGTGAGTGGAGAGAAAGGAGATGGATATCAGACATGTCCTAGAGGCAGAATGGACAAGACTTAAAAACTGATGGCATGTCGGGGAGGGGACTGCTAGGTTGCGAACCTGGGTTACTGGAAGGAGAGTGTTCAAGAACATGGAAGTGATGACTGATTAATTATTAGTTGTCTTCAATTTGACACTTAAGTTGTTACATACATAATTGAATATTTTATATTCCCATTATGGGATTTAATCAAGCAATTCATTATTTGTGTTTATTGTTTGAGACTGACCCCCTATTTTACCCAGGCTAGAAGTGCATAGGCCACTCAAGGACCTTGCCTCATGACAGGAACTTTGACTTGCTCTGTTTCTGACCTGGGCAGGCTCACCCCTTCTTAGACAGTCTGGTGCCCCACCAGCAGCACACCACCACCATACTGAGGTGGAATTAAGTGTAGATACATGATAGTCTGTACTCACTGCAGCTCAGAACTCCAAGCTCTGTTGTTACCAGCCTCGGCCTTTCCAATAAAAGGGACTGTAGCCATGCACCACCAAGTCAGGCTGATTATTTGTTATAAATTTTATGTTGTGTGGTTTCATCTTTGTATTTGACGTGTATCTAAAAAGCTTAACTTTTTTTGAACTTTAAATGAAAGATAAAGGCAATTAACACATTGAATTATCATGTTAGAACAGGGCGTTTTTTAAAAATTGAGAACAAATTTTTTGTTGTATTTTTAAGTTCCCTTTAAGTCCTTTCTATTTCATTTTTAAGCATGCTAATTGAGAGAAGGCTTGAATGAACAGAAATTAGAAATTCAGAAACTTCCATTTTGCTTTAGTGTTTTTAATTGTCCTCTTGCCCCCACTGAAAAGTCCCAGGATTCTTTCTGACCTTGTAGCAAAAAGCCTTGAGAAGTTTATTTGGATATAGATACATATGTTATATATATTACTCTTTCTGGAATCTCAAAATTCCCATTCTTATGAAGACATATATACATACATGCGTACATACATACATACATACACACTTTTTCTTTTCTTTTTCACATCGTTATCTCTCCCAGGTCTATTTACATAAGCATAATTAAAAACATTTTGTCTCTTAATTCTTTAAATCTCCACATATAAATTATTACTTTTTGTTTTTATTATGGCGACAGTATTCATTTAAACTAGAAATATCATACAATGCTGAGACTTCACTTTGTACAAGGTGACTTTTGCCTATGCAATGCATTCACAGCATAGTATTAGATTTTAAATCTCTTTAAGATTTAACTATTGCAGTTTTAAGAAATAGCCACAAAACCCCCCTTTCTTCCTATTACCATACAGAAGAAACAACAATGCCAACATGCATTACAAGCCCAGTTATCAAGCACTGAAGAACTTTTTACAAGGATTACCATTTATATGAAGGAATCCACTTGCTTATTTTGAATCCATTTTCTTTAGAGTATACATTTCACACTGAAACCAAGAAGATATTTTGTATTCTTTTAAGTTGACAAGTTCAGGAATGCTACTAGGTAGTTTAGGGAAGATACATTTTAATGCTTAAATGTGGTGAGTGCCAACATATTACCCTGGAGATGGAAAATAGGTATGTTTTATTAGTCAAAAGCAATGACCTTATGGCAAACTAATAGGGTAGTTTCTTTTTATATAATGGAGTTTCTGGTTAGGACATTTTTCTTTAAAATAAAATAAATGTGGAGGTTTAAGTGTGTTATTCACATTTATATCCTAGACATAGAACTTGTTATATTAAATTTCCACCTTAGTTTCACATCAAGAAGATATGAAATATTCAAAGGCTCCTAATTTCTTTTTTATTATTGCCCACTGAAGTATTTCTACTAAAATTTAATTTCTTGCCCATTTTAGGCAATTACCAAGTAAATACCCTTTTAAAATGCATTTTATATGCCCAATTTACCTAGGTACCTTTAGAAGAGCAGTGTTTTCATAAAGTAATGTAAAAGCAGCAGTTAAGTATATTAGGATTTCTTCCTCTCTTCTAGAACTTGCAAGTTGCACAGAAAATCATAGAATTTAGGATCGGAAGATGACTTAGAGTTGATCTCATCCAATTCCCTCATTTAAATTAACATGTAAACAAATTGAACCCCAAGTTAAGTTGTTGTCCAAGGTGAAAAGGCATTTCACTTCAACTCAAATGTTTTATTAAGCTTCTATTTTTTATGTGGCAGTCTTCGGTTCAGGGAGTTTTTATTCTATGGTGGGGGCTGGGGGAGGAGAGAAGGACAGTAGGATATGTATGTGTATGTGTATATTATCCACACATTTAATACACACGTGCATATAAAATATACATACCCATACACACACGAGTAGGGCAAAGAAAAGTCCATATAAAGTACTTAAGGAATTTTTAAGAAAGGACAGAACACTTGTATTTGGGGAAGTCAGAGAAAGTTTCACGAGGGACAGGTAGCATCTGAGCTGAACAGAATGTGAAAGGCTCAGGTGAAGAAGCAGGGCATTCCAGGCCCAGGGGACAGAAGATGTATGCAAATGCTTCGAAGCAGCATTTCTGGGCAAGTATACAACTAGCAGTTCAATTTGGCTACCAGGTAAAAGCAAGTAAAGGCAGGGTTTTGTTTTGTTTTGAATAAGACTGCAAAGATAGATTGTAACCAGATTCTTGAAGGCCTTAAATCAGGCTAAATAGTCTCTTATCTTAGAGGCTACAGGGAGCCACAGAAGATTTCTGAACAGGAGAGTGACACCGTTAGCCACTGGAAGCCTTAGGACAATTATTTTGGCAGCTTTGTGGAAAGCAGTTAGGAAGCTATTATAATACTAGCTGAGTGGTGATAAACACCCAGATGAGGATGATGGCTGTCTTGCTTTTGTTGCCTCTGATGGTGGCTCCTTATTTGCGCCTCAAATAGAATAAAAACTACTCTGCTTGTCTTATAAACTCTTTCCAATATGGCACTAACCTGCCTTATAGACTTACTATATATTGTTTCCCTTCATGCACTCTGTTGTTCAGCCATATTGGCCTACCTGCTCTTCTTTAACTCTATATTCCATCTCCCACCACTGCCGTTGCACAGGCTATCCCTCTCGTACCTAGAATGTACTGCTTCCTCACTAGGTTTCTTTCCAGTTCAGTGTGCCACCTTCTATGGCAGTGGTTCTTAACCTCAGGTTCATTAACTGAAAAAAAATTTTTTCATCATATTTGAATTTATTTTAAATTTAAATACAAAATAAGAAAAGAAAAAAATTGCCATGAAATACGTTTCCATTTCAAAAAACCTACATAATAAATACTACACATTATTTTCAAAGCTATTCTCCTTTGCTTCCTTGGAAGTTTTCTTTTGTCCTCTGCTGTGCACATTTTACTTTATTTTTCTCCCCTTCCTCCCCCCTTCTCCAAGAAAGCTGCAATTAAGCACAGATATACACACACATATACATATATACATACACATACACATACACATATATACATATACATAGATATCCATAAACATACACATATATACTCAAATGCACATAGATAAGAGCACATTTATGCTTATTTCCACTCATCTGTTTTTCTGTATGTAGGTAGCATCTTCCTTTATAAGGCCAAGTCTTTCCATATTTTTCTAAATCCACCAGCTCAACATTTCCTACACACAATATTCCAACGCAATCACATTCTATCTGGGCAGTTGTCTGTAAGAGTTTTTCTTCCCCTATTTTTCTGCATTCCCTCTATTCTTGGGCACATAGGTTTTATTTATATAGGAAAATTTTAATTTAAAACAATCAAAATTATCCATTTTATACTTCAACATTACTCTCACCTTATAATATGATTTAAGGTCTGATACTTTGGAATCTAGTTCCTTCACATCTTTTTCCCCTGGTTTCCTTGAAATTCCTGAGCCTCTGTTCTTCCAAATGAACCCTGTTATTATTTTTTCTGACTCAGATAACTTTTAGCAATTTAATTGGGATGGTATTTCATAAATAGCTTGGTTAGGTAAAATTGTCATTTTTTATTATATTAGCTTTACCTATCCCTGCTCAATAAATATTACTTCAGTTATTTAGATCTAACTTTGTTTGTATAAACGGTGTTTTGTATTTGTATTCTTTTAGTTCCTCTGTCAGTTTTGGCAGGTATATTCTCATGTTTTCTTATACTGTCTAGTTATTTTATATGGTCTAAAACTATTGATTAATACAGTTGACATATAGTGTAGTTTCCCTTTTTTCTTTTTTGATTAAATCTGATTTTAGCTTTAACTTTATCTGAGATCATGATTACTATCCCTTTTTTACATAATAAATTCTATTCCTGACTTTTATTTTGTTTATGTATATCTCTCATTTTTATAGCATTTCCTAAAAGCAACATGTTGTTGAATTCATATGTTTAATCTGCTATCAATGTCCATTTTATGAGTAAATTCATCCCATTCATATTCCAAACTATAATTACATGTGTATTTTCCTCACTATCTTTTTCACCCTATTCCTATCTTTCCTCCCTCCTCTACTCCTTTCTACCCATTACCTTGTCCTCCTGTTCCTTAACTTACCCCCACCAAAATCCCTCGGTTATCCTCTCCCTTCACCCTATCCTCTTACCCTCTTATTTCTTTCTGAATTTAGAAGATTTTATACCCTTCTGATTATATATGTTATTCCCTCTTTATCTCATTCCCATTAATCTACACATTCTACTACCCCCTTATCCTATTCCCTATCCCTCCCTTATACTCTCCCCCATCCCCTTTCCCTCTTATTTCTTTCTGAATTTAGAAGACTTTAATACCCTTCTAAATATATTGTATTATTCCCTCTTTAACCTATTCCCCATGAGAGTAGGGTTCCAGAACTACCTGCCCTCTTCCTCCATCTAATTCTTCTGTAACAGTTCTTCCTCTCACACCTCATTTGTATGAAATAATTACTCTTTTTGCTTTTTCCTAGATCTTTTTGCTTTTTAGAATCACATCATACTCAGCTCTACCCCACTCTTTCTCTCCAACTACTCAATTACTAATGACAATCTTAGACACATGGTTTACATTTCCATATATAAAAAGTAAATAATTTGTCCTTATTGAATCCCTTATAATTAGTCTTTGTTTATCTCATATTTCTCTTGGATCTTGCATGTCAAATTTTCTATTTAGTTCTGGTCTTTTTCAATAAAATCCTGAAAGTCTGTCAATTCATTGTATGTCCATTTTTTCCATGAAGGATTATGCTTAATTTTGCTGGGTATGATATTTTCAGCTGTAACCCCAGTTCTTTTCCTCTTTGATATATAGCGTTCCAAGACTTGAGGTCTTTTAATATAGCTGCTGCTAGGTCTTGTATAATTCTAATTGTGACTTCACCATATTTGAGTTTTTTTTTTTCTTGTCACTCATAATATTTTATCCTTAACCTGGGAGTTTTGGAATTTAGTTATGATATTCTTGTAAGTTTTCCTCTGATGATCTCTTTCAGGTTGTGATTGGTGGATTTTTTTCTATTTCTACTTTCCCTTCTTGTTCTAACACTTCAGGACAATTTTCATTAATTATTTCTTGTATTATTGTGTCAAGATTCTTTTTTTTTTAATCATAGCTTTCAGGTAATCCAATTACTCTTGTTTTTTTTTTCTTGATCTGTTCTCCAGATCAGTTGTTTTCTTACAAGATGTTTCATGTTCTTTTCTATTTTTTCATTCTTTGTATTTTGTTTTATTATTTTTTTATCTCTTGTAACTTCACTGGCTTCCCTTGCCCAATTCTAATTTTCAAGGAGTCATTTACTTCCTTAAGATTCTGGATCTCAGGAGCAGCTAGGTGGCACAGTGGATAGAACACTGACCCTGGATTCAGGAGGACCTGAGTTCAAATCCAGCCTCAGACACATAACACTTACTAGCTGTGTGACCCTTAAGTCACTTAACCCCATTGCCTAACCAAAAAAAAAAAAAAAAGATTCTGGATCTCCTTTTCCAGTTGGTTGACTTTCTTGTCATAATCTTCTTGTTTTCCTTGGGTTGTTCTTACTTTTAAAAAATTTCCTCAATCCCTCTTATTTGATTTTTGAAGTTTTTTGTTTGTTTGTTTTTTGAGTTTGCCTAAGAATTCTTTTCGGGCAGGTGACCATTTGACATTGCTCTTTGGGATTAAAATATTTTAATGATTAATTCAATATAATTAGTTCCTGTTGTTATCCTATGTATTTTATTTCATGCATTTAAAAACATTATTCTGAGAAATCTAGGTTTCATCAGTCTGCCTAAAGGGACCATGATGCAAAAAGAGGTTGAGAATTCTCTGGGAAGCCTTTCTTAAACCCCTTGGTAATTAGTCTTCTCTCACTCCCTCTTCAAATTACCAAGGATATACACATTTGGTTTTTCGCTCTATTCCCTCAGAATGTAAGCTTGGGGGCAAGAGTTACTGAATGAATGAAGAAGCATTTATTAAGCTCTTTCCATATACTAAAGCATAATCCTACACACTAGAGATGCAAATAGAAAAACTGAGGCAGTCCCTGCTCTCAGAGTTCATACTGTATTTGGGGAAGACAACACAAAAAAGTGAGTTGAGCTGCACGGTGGATAGAAAGACCTGAAATTCCTAAAGCTACAATGGTAGGGTTGATGGCAAAGCCCAAGGATACTGAAGTGCATTTTGTCTTTGTGTCTTTAGCATCCATAAGGGACTCAATCTGGACTCACAGGGCCAGATTTCATCCTGAGCATCATGACCTCAAAGAGGGACATTCATTTTCTAGCTCAATGCCCCACCTCCAAAATATAATCCCAGGAAAATCTCTAAAGTAAAACTTAGATATGGTTTATGCTTATGCTCTTCTCAAAAGGGAAGGGTCCCTTATGGAAAAGGTGTTCAATGTACAATATGGATTTTAGATATAATGCCTATTCATCTTAGAAAATGCTCAAAACACGAATGACTCAGCAGCATGCATTAACAAAAACAGAAAAACACAAACAGTAATCCATCACATTCATTATGTTCTCCCAAGAGGTAAAGACAATTTTGTGAGACTATGAAAAAAATATTTCACTTTCACATTGTCCTCAAATATCTACTGTCAGAGCAAGGTCCAACTCTCTTATTCAACCAGGCTTTTCTGTCAATGGTGCTTTTTTTTTTCTTTTAAGAATCAGTGTCATAGTGGGAATCACCCCTCATTGGACAGCCAGCATCTAGTTTAAAACCTCTTGAACTAATGAAGTAATACCTACCAAGGCTAATGACATCCATCTTGCCAGATCATTGTCCACTGTTCTATACCCAAGAGGTTAACCAAAAAAAGCAGAAGCAGCAAGTGACCATTATTGTTAAATTTTCTGAGTGAGAATTTGCACTTGGAAATAGGCTAACATTACTTGCTACCTGTGTGAGTTTTGGCAAATAACTTTTCTGGACTTCAATTTTTTCACCTGTGAAATGGAACAGTTGAAAAAAGAGCATACATATGAAGCACTTTGAATGTCAGAATATAAACATTAGATATTATTTTGTCACCTTTTTTTATCCATTTCTCTTTTTCCTCTTCACTTCTATCCTATTTCTTCTCCCTTTCTTATCTTTTTTGTTCTTTCTCCACTGAACTGTGAATATCATACCCACACAGAGACATATATCATACATATGTGTATACATGTATACATACACATATGTATATGTGTATACACACTCACATAAACTTAGAAACACAGATGATAGGACAAAAAATTACTGAAAAATATAAAGGGTTTGGTGTCATAATATTGCACAATTATAAAGTGTTAGAAGTTTGTGAAGCACTTTCCCACAATAAAAATAACTGTCAGAGCCAGGATTAAAACTGTGGTATTTAACTCACTATAGAAAAAAAAATACCATTTAGGGAAGGTGATAATTTTATCAGAAAAAAAAACTATCCAGACAATTGAATTTCTCTGTTGGTGCTATAACATGCCAGGTTTGTGATCTGGTTCCCTAACACCTTGTCTATTTCCTCCTTCTATCCAGGTATTCTATCGTATACCACCCCACCCACAACAACACTTCTGGTTCTCTTTCTCCCTGTGTTGATCTTCACCTTCATGCTCTCTTCATCATCCCTTACTACAGTTTCTGCATTCCTTCACATCACTGTTTCTTATTAATAAACAATATTATTCCAATGACCATTTTGTTATATTCTTTTTTGAGGTTTTTTGTTATATTCTTTTTGAATAAGGTATACCCTTTCATTGTCCTGTTCCAGACATGAGTCTTATCTCATTAAATCTTAACAAAACAGATGAAGTTTGTTTTTTCTCCTTTCATTAGGATCTCTAGTTTGCCTTATTCATTGTGCTTTCATTCAGTATTTGTATGCTGTCAACTGAGGACATGGTTTTTCTGGCTTGTTCCTTTCTTAGGCATTGTATCTTGTTGATTACTGATCCCTTTGGTTATCAGCAAACAACAAATAACATTTTGGCTATTTAGAATAACGAAATGTAAAGTCTTGACTCTCCCTTTATCCAGCCTGAGCAATAGTAGGCTTTAACACAAGTCATGTGACTGGATTCAGGAAGATAGTTTCTGTTATTAAGTATGCAGGACTCTTGATTCAAAAGATATTTATTCCTAGAAAGGGGGACTCTCCACTGACCTTCAAAACTATTCATTAGAGCTTGGAATTCAGCAGGTATAATATTGATTCTAACTTCAATAAGGGATGGTGGATTAGGGGTAGCCACCCAGCTGAACTCTCCCAACATTCCTGTCCAAACACCTTTAAAATAATATCTCAAATCAAACTTTGGAACAGCAGAGCCAAGAAATGGTTGAGGTGAGACATTTTTCTAGTCTGAGAAAACTTAAGTGGTCAGCAGGAGAAGTCTGTGACACCAGGGTGGAGACCTTTCTGGAGCCCACACACACATGGCAGCAGCGGGTAATAGCAGCCCAGCAGGAGCAGCTTCAGAAGCTCTCAGCCCAGAGATAGTAAAGGGATTGGACAACTAGTTAGAAAGACTTTATAGGGAACCCTTTGCTGGCCCTGAGTACAACTGTTTCTGATTGGCACCTCTATTGCCCATATGCAGTTCTGGGTCATGGTTCCATGGTGGAAAGGAGTGCTGGTGTTCAGTCACAAGGGAGCAGAGGTCCTGGTCACAGCATAAAAGCAAAGAGGAGCACTAGCACTTGCATCTGAATGGGACTAGGCACCCTTTCTGGATAAAAACCAGAGCATAGACTAGGAGAGCAGTGACCATACCTCTCCCAGGATCATACCACCTTAGAAGACCCCCAGAACTAGCTCTGAAAAGAGCAGCACAAAAAAGCCTGAAGCCTGGAATGGTGCCTCCCCAGCCGCAGGTGAGCAAAACCCAACTTTAACATAAAGTTTAGAGTTAAAAAAAATAGGCTGGGAAAATCAGCAAACAACAATAACAAAAAAGGAAGAAAGAAAGAAAGAAAGAAAGAGAATTTGACAATGAAAAGCTACTGCTGTGGGCAGGGAAGACCAAGACATAAACTTAGAAGAAGACAACAATGTGAAAACAACTACCAAAAAAAGCCCCAAAGAAAAATGCTAACTGGACCCAAAGACTACAAGAATTCCTAGAAGAGTTAAAGAAAGAAAGAAAGAGAAGTAGAGGAAAAATTGGGGAAAATGAGAGTGATGCAAGAAAATTATGAAAAGAGAATTAGCAGCTTGGTAAAAGGCACAAAAAGTACTGAAGAAAATATATCTTTAAAAACAGAATTGGCAAAATGGTAAAAGAGGCACAAAAATCCACTGAGGAGAACTTTTTAAAAAACAGAATTGGCCAAATAGAAGAAGAGGCACCAAATTTCTCTGAAGAAAATAATTCCTTAAAAATTTGAATTGGGTATGCAGAAGTTAATGACTTCATGAAACATCAAGAAACAATAAAACAAAATCAAAAGAATGAAAAAATAGAAGAAAATGTGAAATATCTCATTGTAAAAACAACTACCCTGGAAAATAGATCAAGGAGAGATAATTTAAGAATTATTGGACTAGATTCTGGGAACATGGCAGAGTAAGGCAGGAAATTACCTGGCTCTTCCAAATTCCCCCACAAATAATTTAAAATGCCTCAAAGTGAACTTTAGAGTAACAGAAATAATTAAAATGGATATTTAATGAATTAAAGCTTTCAGATATTCTTCAGGAAAAGGCAGGAACTGAACAGCAAATAATGACGTATAAGAATCAAGAAAAACATAAGCAGGTAAACATGAAAGACCAATTATAATTAATAAGATCAGATGGTTTACTTCTTCTATGGAAAGACATTATTTGTAACCCTTAAGGATGTTATCATTATTAGGATAGTTTGAAAGAGCATACGTAGTCAGAAGGCTTGGAATTGAGTGGAGCATGATGGGATAACCCTAAAAAATAAAATCCGATCGGGAGAGGTAAAATGGAGCAATTATCTCAAATAAAAAAGGTGTGAATGGAAAGACTGTTAACACTGGAGGGCAGGAGGTGGTAACGGGCAGTTAAAGAAGGAATAACATAAGTCTAGGAGGGTATAAAAGTCTTCTTAACTTACAGAGAAATAAGGTAAAGGAATAGGATAAGGGAGGGACTCTTAGGATATGCAGATTAAGAAATAGGAGGACTAGGAGAGAGGACAAGAGAGGGACTCTTAAAAGAGGTGTGGCTTAGAAAGACAGTGATCCGAAGAAAATTGGATAATCTGTCTGAGGAGGGATAGGGTGAAAAAAGAGGGAGAGACAGCCTTCTCTAGTATGGAATGGGGAGGGAGGGAGACAGTTCAGAACTTAAAATGTAGCAAAAAATTAATTCAATTTTTTTTTATCAAAACAACTAAAGTTTTATTTGTAACCTTTGAACTAGATGTGACCTGAGCAAACATTTTAATTTTCTTTATTGAAATACTTCAGTTTTCCTGCTAGATCTGGAATTATCGTTTCAGTCCCAGGTTTCCAACCATCAGGGCTGACTTCTCCATGTTTGGCAGTGTACTGGAATGCTTGGACTAAACATAGTGTTTCATCGACTGATCTGCCAACAGGAAGGTCATTCATTTTAATCTGTCGTAGGATCCCTTTATCATCAATAATGAAAAGGCCTCTAAGAATGTGACCTGAGTTCTCCAGATAAACTCCATAATCCTTTGAAATTTGATGTGTCAAATCTAAAAGAAGTGGAATTTTCATTGGCCCAAGGCCTCCATGCTTCCAAGGGGTATTAATCCATGCTAAATGGATAAACTGTGAATCAACAGAGCATGTAATGACTTCAGTATTTATAGCTTTGAATTCTTCAATTCTGTCACCAAAAGCGATAATTTCAGTAGAACACACAAAAGTGAAGTCAAGTGGATAGAGAAAGAAAACCAAATATTTTCCTCAATAATCGGTTAATTTGAGCTCCTTAAATTCTCCATTTATCACAGCTATTCCTTCCCAATAAGGTGCTGACTTAGAAATCTTGACCTGGCTGTGGTGCAAAGAGTGGTCCAACACCGGTAAACAGGCTGCCTCCTGCACGCACACTTGACTGGGGCTGCTGCTGCTCAGCAGGCAACTTGGCCACCTTGCCCTGTAAGGGCACGGCCTGCAGCAGCAGCGCTGCCATCCCTGAGGCTTCCCCTGCCGCAGCAGCATAGCTCATGGGACCAACTGGACTCCTCCATGGCCCTGGAAGGGATGTGCTCAATTTATTTTTTTAAAAGAATTATTGGACTACCTGAAAGTTGTGATCAAAGAAAGAACCTAGACACCATATTTCAAGAAATTATCAAGAAAAATTGCCATGATATCTTAGATCTAGAAGGAAAAATAGAAATTGAAAGAATCCACCAATCATCTCCTGAAAAAGATCCCAAAATGAAAATGCCCAGAAAAAATTATAGCCAAATTACAGAGCTCCCAGGTCAAAGAGAAAAAATACTTCAAGCAGCCAGAAAGAAAAAATGCAAATATTGTAGAACCACACAAGATTTAATGGATTCCACATTAAAGGAGTGGAGGGCTTAGAATATGTTATTCCAGAAGGCAAAGGAGCTAGGATTACAACCAAAAATAATTTATCCAGTGAAACTTAGTGAAATCTTTCAGGGGGGAAAATGGATATTTAATGAAATAGAGGAATTTCAAGCATTCCTGATGGAAAGATCAGCGCTAAATAGAAAATTTAACATTCAAGCACAAGACTCAAGAGAAGCATAAAAAAGGTGACCATGGAGTAATCATAAGGACTCAATATTAAACTGTTTACACTCCTATATGAGAAGATGATACATGTAATCATTATTGGGCAATTAAAAGGAGTTTACATAGAAGGAATGGGTGTGAGTTGATTATGTTGGAATAATCTCAAAAAAAATCAAATGGCAAGAAAGAGTGATGCACTGGGAGAAGGGAGAAGAAAGAGGTAGAATGGGGAAAAAATTCTCACCTAAAAGAGACACACAAAGAAAAGCTTTTTACAGTGTAGGAGAAAAGGGGGGGGGACAATGCTTGAAACTTACCCTCATTAGAATTTGTTCAGAGAGGGAATACACACACACACACACACACACACACACACACACAGAGTTGTATATAGAAATGTAACTTACCCAATAGAGTAATAGGAAAGGAAGGGAACTGTAGAAGGGGGTATGATAAAAGGGTGAGCAGATTAAGGGGGGCAGTGGTTAGAAGTAAAATAGACTTTTGGGAAGGGACAGGATAAAAAGAAAAGAAGAAACAAGCAATTGAGATGGAGGAAAATACACAGCAGTCATAACTGTGAATGTGAATGGGATGAGCCCACCCATAAAATAGAAGCAGATAGCAGAATGGGTTAGATAATCTAATCCATAATCTAACAATATGTTGTTACAAGAGACACACTTGAAAACAGTTACGAGGTGGGCAACTAGGTGTCGCAGTGGATAGAGCACTGGCCCTGGAGTCAGGAGGACCTGAGTTCAAATCCAGCCTCAGACACTTGACACTTACTAGCTGTGTGACCCTGGGCAAGTCACTTAACCCCATTGCCTAGCAAATAAATAAATAAATAAATAAAAGTTAAGGGGCTGGAGCAGAATCCAATGTGCTTCAGCTGAAGTTAAAAAGTGGGGGGGGGGGATGGCAGCAATCATGATCTCAGACAAAGCAAAATACCTTGTGCTAAAAGGTATCATAAACAACGAAGTAATATCAAAAAATTTTATAGCAAGTTTATCTGATAAAGACCTAATTTTAGGGCAGCTAGGTGGCACAGTGAATAGAGCACCAGCCTTGGAGTCAGGAGGACCTGTGTTCAGGTCCAGCCTCAGACACATAACACTCCCTACCTGTGTGACTCTAGGCAAGTCACTTAACCCCAATTGCCTCATATAAAAAAACAAAAACAAGACCTAATGTCTCAGCTAGACATACATAAATACATGCATGTGTGGATATGAGTATCAAACTAAGTCAAATTTATAAAAATAAAAGCAATTCCCCAATTGATAAGAAATCAAAGCTATCTATAGTCATAGAAGAAATGCTCTAAATCACTGTTGATTAGAGAAATGCAAATTAAACCAACCATGAGGTACCACCTCACACTTACCAGAAAAGACAAATGCTGGTAGGGATGAGGGAAACAGAGGTATACTAATGAACTACTGGTAGAGTAGTGAACTGCCTATCCATTCTGGAAAACAATTTGGAACAATACCCAAAAGGCTATAAAACTCTGCATACCCTTTGACTCACCAATACTACTATTAGGTCTGTATCTTAAAGAGATAAAAGGAAAAGGACCTATATGTACAAAAATATTTATAGCCACTCTTTTTGTAGTAACAAAGAATTGGAAATCAAGGAGATGCTCATCAACTGGGGAATGGCTGAACAAGTTGTGGCATGTGATTATGATGGAATACTATTATGCTGTAAGAAATGATGAAGGGGGTGCTTTCAGAAAAACGCATGGCAAGACCTATAAGAACTGATGTAAAATGAAGTAAGAAGAACCAGGAGATCACTGTGCACAACAACAGTAATGTTGTAATGATGACCATCTGTAAAAGACTTGGCTACTCTGATCAATACAATGATCCAAAACAATTTCAGAGGATTCATGATTAAAAAATAAATGCTATCCATCTCCAGAGAGAACACTGATAAATTCTGAATGCAAATTGAAGTAAATTTTCTCACTTTATTTTTCTTTTGAAATATGGTTAATATGGTTTTGCATGATTTCACATGTATCATATTGCTGGCCTTCTCAGGGAGTGGGGGTGGGAGGGAGGGAGATAATTTGGAACTCAAAATTTAAAAAGAAAAGAATGTTTAAAATAATAAATTTAATATTTTTAATTGGAAAAAACTACTCTTCTCCCAGAATGATGTATGTTTTTAATGTACATTAAAAAGATAATAAAAATAAACTTGAAAAAGAAATTACTGAGAATGCCTAGATCCTCACAAACAGGAACCAAAACCAAAATCAGTGTAAAGACACAGGTCTTCTGATGAACTTGGCTCTTTAAAATCTGTCTCTTCTCTTCTTTGTAGCTAGAAAAAGGGGGGAGAAAACCTGAAAACTCTGGCCTATTTCTACTTCCAGTTGGATAGAGGAAAGATACTTTTGTGTAGTTTCTCTTCTTGCTAGAGTGTAAAAGGGCACTCCACCACTGCTCCATTACTCTCTGGTTGTAACACTGGAGGATCCATATAGTCCTAGAATTACATGCCCCTTGAGAAACAAAATTTATAGTTATTTTCACAATGGACATTACCTCCATCTCAGCCTCAAGACCATGTTTGATGTAAGAAAATTTATAACAATTAGAACTATCCACAACTCAAAAGGAATGCTTCAAAAAAGTAACAGATTTGGAAGTGGAGTTAAGATACCTGACAATGAAGTAGTACAGTGATATCCTATCACCACCACCACCCCAAACTCCTTCAAACAGATTTAAGAAACATACCAAACTGAATCCTGAAGGGGAAATCCAAGAAAAGTCAGTGAGTCATTTTTCCAGCCCATCAGATTAGGGAGACAGACAGGAGACAGACAGACATTGGGGAGGGGATCTGACTGGGAGCACATAAATAGGCAAAGTGCCAACAGGCAATTTTATTGCCCATTACCCAGTACTGTGTCACAGATTCAAGGTAGACAGAGGAGGTGTCTTTGCATAGGGTGGCATTCCAAGGTAAGAGCAGGCACAGGCTTTAGGCTGTGTGCCGAGAGAGGATCAGCAGATAGTGTGGCTCAGCTCCCAAGAGCTGAGTGGGGTCTCAGTTCTAGTTTATTCCAATATGAAGCTTGCAGAGGAATAACCAGGGTACGAATCCCTGATGAAAGGGGGACCTGCAGAGTTTCCCAGTGGCTAAATACAACAGCATTCTACTATTGTTCAGAACCAAACCCAGGTCAGGAACTTGCAGAGCCCAGACTGGGAGAAAGAGGGGACAGGACAGGAGCAGGGAGATGTGACACAGCAAGCAACTTTGCCCTGAAACAGACAAGTGACTGAGGTGTTCTTAAGAACCCAGAGTAGCACAACATTCAGTACCCTCAAGAAACCAATAGGACCATCTTAGACCTTCCCTCCAGGAATGTACAGAGCCCAGCCCTAACATCGTCACAAGCCAGGAACTAGCCTGGAAGAATGAGCAAACAAAAAAGAATCCCACCATAAAAAGCTATTATGGTGACAAGGATGCTTAAAACAATCCCAGACTATGATGCCAAAACATCTTCAAGATGCCAAAACATCTTTTTTTGAAGAAAAAATGCAACATAGGCCCGAATTTAACTAGAATTTCTAGAAGAGGAAGAAAAAGTTTTAATTTTTTTATAAATTAAATGAGAGTATTAGAAGAAAAAAATCAAAAAGAAATGAGAGCTATAGAAGAAAGAATTGGTGGGGCAGCTAGGTGAGCAGTGAATGAATACAGCACTGGCCATGAAGTCAGAAGGACCTGAATTCAAATCTGATCTCCGACACTTAACACTTACTAGCTGTGTGACCCTCAGCAAGTCACAATTAGGATTACCTAATTGCCTCACAAAAAAAGAAAGAAAGAAAAGAAAAAAAAGAAAAGAAAAGAGAAAGAATTGGGAATTAACAGCTTGGCATAAAAGGTACAAAACAGTTCCCAAGGAAAGAAACTTTTTTAAAATTAGAATGAACCAAATAGAAGCCAATAACTCCATGAGACAACAAGAAATATTGAAGTCAAAAGACTGAAAAATAAAACAATGTAAGATATCTCATAGCAAAAACAATTGACCCAGATCATTTAAGAATTTTTGGACTACATGTTATGACCAAATAAAGAGCATAGATATTCTAGTTCAAGAAATCTTAAAGCTATTTGGTCTCTTTGAACCAGAGGACAAAATAGAAATAGAAAGACTCTCACAGTTGCCACCTGAAAATAAAATGCCAAAATGAAAACTCCCAGGAAAATCCAGAAAATCCAGAGCTCTCAGGCCAAAAAAAAAATACTGCCAGCATTTAAAAAAGAAAGAATTCAACTGTCAAGGAGCCATAGGATCACATAAAATTTAGCAGCCACATTATAAAGGATCAGAGAGCTTGGACTGTAACATTCCAGAAGGCAAAACATATAGGCCTACAACCAAGAACAACTTACCCAGAAAACTGAGTATAATCCTACAGGGAAGAATGGGAAAATGGACCTTTAATGACATAGAGAAGTTCCAGGCATTCCTGATCAAAACATCAGAGCTACATAGAAACTTTGAAGTTCAAACCCAGGAGTTAAAAGAAACATAAAAAAAAACCACAAATAACAATGATAAAGAGCTAAACAAGAATAAACTGCTTACATTCTAATATAGGAAAATGATACATGTGTCCTTTCTGAACCCTATCATCAGGATCTATTGATGGAGTCTAATTAGACAAGGCCTGGAAGTGATTCTATTGTGCCTCGATCTTAAAAGAAGAATAGAGGGTAAGAGAAATACACTTACAGGGTGAAATTATCTCACACCAGTGTGCAAGTAGACATCTATACAAACAAAGAGAAGGGGTAGGAGATGGCTGACACTTGAGTTTCACTCTCATCTGTACTAGTCAAAGGAGGGAAGAACCACATGCACACACATTTGGGTACAGAAATATATTTCACTCAACAGAGAAGTGGGAGGGAAAGGGGAGAAGGAGAAAGGGTAGATTAAGTGATTCATCTTAGGCAAAACAAATTCCAAAAATAAAATTTTTTTTTGAGGTGGCAGAGAATAGAATTCCAACAGAGGTATCAATAAATTAAGGAATGACTGAGTAAGTTATGAGATATAAACGTGATGGAATACATTTTTGCTATAGGAAATGATGAAGAGGATAGTTTTAGAGGCATCTGGGCAGATTTATATGAAGTGATCCAGGGCAAAGTGAACAGAACCAGAACAATTTATACAATAACAATATGGAAAGGAAAATTCCTTTGAAAAAATTAGGAACTTTCATCAGTATAATGACTAACCATAATAGCGATAATGATGAAACATGCCCATCTCTTGATAGAGAGGTAAAGGAATCAGTGTAGAATGAAACTTTTTTGAACATAGCTAATGTAGAAATTTGTTTTGCTTGACTATACATGTTTGCAATGGATTTTATTCTTTCATCCTCATTTGAGGAGAGTAGGTTGAGAGGGAGAGAAGGTGCAATTTTGCTGATTGAAAAAAGTAATGAGTTCCCACTTACCAGAGGTATTTTAGAAAAAAAGTCTGATGACTACCCAATTATGTTGTAAAAGGATTTTTGTTCAGCTATGTTTTGGACCCCTTAGCCTCTAAGGTTCCTTCCAGCTCTGTGATTCTATGACTCTGATTTAGATGGCCTATAAATCCTATGATCCTATCAATTATGACTTACAAGATTTACAAGCTATAGTAAGACACAAGGGAAAACTCTACAGAAAATGCTATGAGAAATTTTAGAGGAGGGAGATCTTACTTCAGCTAGGGAAATATGTGTATTGAGGGATAGTATTATAGAAAGCTTCAAGAAGTGGTTGCACCTGAATTGAACCTTAAAAGAAGTAAAAAACTTGAATAGATTAAGAGAAGTAGAGTTAATTCTAGACACGAGAGGTGTCATGAGCAAAGAGAGGGAGATTGGAGAGGGCAATATGAGAACAGGAGATAGAGAGTAATCCACTTAAGCTGTAATGTAAGTTCACTAAGGGAAGGAGGCAGTCAACAGATTACATAGGGCCTTGGATGTCAGGAGTTTATACTTTAGTTGGTAAACAATGGGGAGCCACTGCATGTTTCTGAGTAGAGAGGTGATAAGATTGTAGTGGTACATTAGGAAGATTACTTGTGCAATGAGTTTTCACCCATCCAAACTTGTAAAATTCTTCCCTCAATTATTGCCAGCTGTGTCTTGGCTGCTTCCAATAGCAGAACCATCCCATGTATCTGGTGACTGGTTTGTTCCCCCCAGGATTCCCACTGCATGCACTGAAGTAGAGGGAGGTCACTTTGGGCAATGTGAATGAATTTAGTTAACTAGATTTTTTTGCTAATGGGCATCTCCTATTCCCCTATCATATGGAATAAAACTTTCTTCTGTACATTGTTTCCAGAAAACATTTCCAAAGCTAACATTTGTCAGTTTTATTCTTACAGTAATGAGTAGTGTATGTAGGATAGTACATATTTGTCTGGCTTAGCTTTATGTGCTGTCTGAGAATTTGATAAATGTAAGCCATTCACCACTAAAATATAGGAGTACCCAAGTGTTTCATTTGGCCAAGTACACACACTTTTTTTATCCTACATATATAAAGATGTCATTAGATCCAGGCACATACATGTCTTAATAAAAAGCCAACTACAAGAACTTTATTGTTTACAATAAAGGAGAAAGGCTATCAAAAACAGGTTTAATGCCATAGGTGCACAACAATATGTGGAATCAGTATTTGCTATTGGAAGTTTTAGGGAGTTTTAGTTGATAAAAAGAATCAGAGATAGGAGAGGTTCTCAAGAGAGGAATAAAGCTATCAGATACAAAGCTACTGGAATATTGCCTCAGTCACTGATTAGGACTTAAATTAGTGCTGGTAATGGATATGGAATCTATCCCTAACATTCCACTCAGTGCCCTGGTAGTGTAGTAACTTGGTAAATACTAATGATATCTCAGATATTAAGATGGGAAGGTTCAAATGGAAGGGAACTTAAAGTTTGTACTTAGTCTTTCCAGTTATGAATTTCATTAAATCTCAAATATGGAAGGAGCTTGAGGAATATGTCGACTTTAAAAAGCCATCCATACTATCAACAGGACTGTATAGCCTAATTAAATAATACTCTGGATAAGTAGCCTAAGCCCTGTGTATAATAGGTAAAACTAATGACCAGGTTTGAGGCAATTATCTTCTTTTTCTTGGCTGTGGTCAGTTATTGGCCAAACATACAATAGTAGCATTTTTATATAATACAAATATAAAGATATCATCAATACTTAGTCTACTGATTATTAAAGTGGCAAGTTTAGAAGAAAACACTGTACCTGGAAGACACCTGTACAAAGTAGACTCCAAGGCAATGTGTTTACAGTGAGTGATGAGTAACCAGAGATGCAAGAATCTTAAGTCAGAAAAATTTGTCTTGACTCTGTCCTCCTCAGTCTCTTTTTGTAAGTATTGTAGCTGAGAAGATAATCAATATCTTCATTTAGCGCATTCACTGGTCTGGTGCTTAATCAATATATCACCAAAGACTTTCTCTAATGCCCATTTTGTTCAGTATCTCCTATGAGAGCATCTCTTTGCATTTTTAATAGCCTAACACATAAGATCAATAATCTCAAAAATATCCTTCCTTACTTTGAGTTTTAACGGGATAATATTTTCCCTCTTGTATGTTCAGATAACTATATTGTATATAATCGACATTCTAAATCATTGAAAGTGAGCAAATAGCCACTGTTATTTTTCTTTGCCTCTTTGGGAAAAATAAATAGAAAACAACCTCCTATAATATTAAAGATTATTTAATAATAATAACTGACATTTGCATTGCAATTTATATGCATCATATTCATTCTTCATAATCCTATCAGAGATGTGCTATTATTTCCATTTTACAGATGAGGAAACCAAGACCCAGAGAAGTTAAATGATTGGTGCCCATGGTCACATAGCTAGTAAGAATCTGGAGCAGGTTTTTACTCATTTTCCTGACTCTAAATCTAGGTTCTTTCCATTTCCTTCTTAAGTATAATGTTGTTATGATTATATTGTAAAGCAGGAAGGCTCTATTTGCAAGTAGCTCTGCCCATCTATAGACTGACAAACAAGAACTGTACAAGTATAGAGAAAAAAAAACGATTAAGAACTGAAACTATATGGCCTTATCTCCTACTACTCCTCTAAATATGCCATATATCCCTATGCCTCGACCATAGAGAATTACTTACTGGTCCATGAAATCAACCTGTGCTTGTCCTAATAGCTATTGTTTGGGCTGTTCCCATTCCTCTGCTTATCAGAATTATAGCAATCCTTTAAGGCCCATATCAAGTATCAGCTGTCTTCATGAAACTTCCTTTGATACCAACAATTGGATAGTATCTCTTCTTCTTTTGACCTCTGTAATACATAAGAATGGTTTGTGCTATACAAAATTATATACTAAACACTTTCCTCATCCCCATGTAAATCTCAAAAAAATCCAAAACCAGAAAGAATGAACGTCAGCAAGGTAAAAATCCTTATGAATTACCAAAGTAAAACTCTAATGTTTAAGCACTTGCATGGTGTCCCTCTCTTCAAATATAAAGGTAAGGGAAATCAAATAACACAAGCCATTCTGTACCTCTTGCAACCTAAATGTTATACCTTGAAAACCTGAATTTAATGATCAATTTTTCAGAATGTTCAATGAAAAAGCAATATTTGAAGCATTCTTATTAGACTTGAAAATGGCCCCCAAACAGAAACACAACAAAATTAATTAAGTATAAACCAAGATAAGAACAAATAATGCAATAAATTACCCTATTTTGGAGATTTTTTAAAAAAGATAAAGTGATGACTTAAAGGAGAGAATAAGAGGATGACTGAGAGATAAAGCATAAAAGGGGATAAAGATGTAAGTAAAATTTAAATTGAAGTGTGATTAACCAAACTGAAACACTGTGTACTTATCCCCACAACTCCCACCCACTACAGGTGTATCAGTGTATTTTGTGGAGAATTGTGAAGTGAAAAGGTACATATTGGGTAGAAGAAAGGTCAAGTTCAGAGGGGAATGAGTGATGTACCCTTATCAAGTGAACAATGAAGGAATGATGAGTCCTAAAATCAGCCAAAAATAAGACTATAGGATAATGAGAGAGTTGGCAAAAGTGTATGATCAAAACTGGGGAAATCAAATGGGAAAGTCTTCCCATGGGGGAAAGATGCATGCGTGTGATGGAAACTGTTGACATCATGAAGCATTTATTCTTAAAAGAGTCGGTGCAGTAGGAAAAAACCTCTGAGTGTCTCCATGGACAATACCCTGCCCCAGGAAAAGAGATTTGTGACCTTCTAGGGGAACTGGCACTCAGAAGATTTTGGAGGAGGGGGCATAGACCCATTGGTGAGATGGCATGACAAATGGGAAGTAGGGAATGGCCATGAGAAGGAAAATTGAACAGAATTGTTTAGGACCCAAGGCAATTTCTACCATAGAGTACTGCTTCTTTCCATATTGCTTTCCTCATGAGCTGTTAATTGTAAGAGTGAAGCACAGTAGAAAAAAAAAGTGAATGGAACAATATCTGTAAATTCAGTAAAACACACACACACTCAAAATGAACAAGTAAGGATATAGACCACAAATCAGAGAATACATTTTCAGAATAAGCAAGAAGGGAAGAGAATAAATAAAACAAAGCAAAGAAAATCTTCTTAGAAAAAAGTGCAAAATGAAGAAAGCTATCAAACATAAGAAGTTGAAAGGTAACATTTTTAATTAACCACTTTTTTCAAACCACTTTACACCTTACTCCTTCCTCTCACCACACCATGTACTCTGTGATCCAATGACAATGGCTTTTTGGCTGTTCCTTAAACAAGACCCTCCATCTCCCAACTCTTGACATTTTTACTGGACATCTCCCAGTGTTTGGAATTTTCTCCCTCCTCATTACCTCATGGCTTTCCTGAAATGATATGTAACTAGAAGAAAAAAATATGTGTGTGCGTCTGTGTCTATAAGGAGCTCAAAACCAGGATTTTCTACCTAACTAAAGTATAAAAATAATTGAGGCCACTTCCTTCTAGTAAATCATGTTGTGTTTTGGAGACAGTCATTAGTGTCATGCTTTAGGAAGAATGCTATAATTGGAGTCAGAGGACCTGGGTTTGAATCCCGGTTTATTACCTCTGACTTATGGCAAGTCATTTAACTTCTCTGGCCCTCGGTTTCTTTATCTGTATAAAGAGGATTGGTCTAGATAACCTCAGAGTTCCTTCCAGCTCTAAGTCTATGATTCCATGTGTGTTAGTTCAAGAGTTATTTGGTCCAAATCTTGTTCTGTCTTACTTTGTGAGGCATTCCCTGAACTAGTCCATTTCCCAAACTGATCTCCTATAATCCTTAGTCCATATTTCTCATTCTGACATTCTTCACAAACTGTTCCTAAAGAACAAGGACCATAATGTCTGTCTTCAATAAAGAGCACAGCCCTATGCATATAGTAGGCATTCAGGAATCTTTTGTTGAATGAATGAATGAATACTGACCTGCAGGCTTGATATATCAAGGGAGATTTACATCAAAGCATGTTACCTGTCTCCTTAAATAGTAATAAGAAGTCGATAAAAGCTTGCTGTAAAGACTTGAATTCCAATAAGTAGGTTAAAAGACTTAACCCCGTTCTTCTAGCAGCTTGGTTTATTTTTTTTTTTTTTTACTTAGACATTGTTTTACTGTCAGTAGGTAAAAATAGGTTTATCTGTGAAATGCCAAGAGAAGTAATTTGTTTCAGGGCTTAAAAATAGTGAACCCCATTTTTTAATAAAGAACTTTATTGTAAGTAACAGAGCTGGGATTCAAGTAGAGGTCTGAGTTTCAAATCTCATGTTCTTGCCATTACACCATTCTAGCTCTTGGCATTGATTTATTCTGACAGAAAATAAATGGAACTTGAAGGTTGGGACAGGGGGAGCTAAAAAGAAGCACATTGCAAAGCTTTGAAACAGCCCTTTTCTATATCAGAAGTAATACTTCAGCATTTTCTATTAGCATGATCATTTATTTTCTCATCTTCTACAACCAACTTTCTGTAGTGAATGCTAGAATAAGAAGTGTTCAGGTAACTTCAGATAAAGTTATTTTCACTAGTTCTACATCTTCAGTGCTCATATAGGTTGATAATCTCATTGATGTGTATATGCTTTCTAGTTATGCAGAAGGTAACTCATCTATGCCTTCTCATCCTCTATGATTCTTGGCTGTCCTCCCCTAAGTTTGCCCCAGAGGAATGGGAGACACACAGTTTATGGTGGGGTGGGGCTTCTCTTGATAGCACAAAGATACCATATTCATGGGCTATCTAAAAGGTAGCCTGCCTTCATGCCAAGTGACCAGCCCATCTTTTTTTTTTAGATCATACATTTCTTTAATTTAGTTCTTCATAGTTCCTTATTTATGTGCTACAGCTTGTTCACTCCTGCCATGTATCTCTCCTGAGGGATATCTACTTATAATTCTTCAAGAACTATACTGTCTTGTGACTCTTAGCCATATGGCAACACCGGTAGAATATTTGTATTAAAAAAGATGAGCCTTTGTTTCTGTTGAGTCAGTCATTAAGGAGCTCTACCATTTCCCACAGGGGTTTCAGCCTACTTCCCTTCTCCTGTTTAATTCCAGGAGGTTCCAGGTTATGTGTCTTGCTGAAGAGACTCTCCAGTGTTTGGGAGATTGATGCAGCTTGCACAGAATCATCCAAAAAGAGCATCTGAAAAACTTCACCATATTTTGGAAATCCCTCTTCATCTTGCACTCAATGCTGGATCTCCACCACAATGGCAAACAATTGTCAAGCATACATCTTTTTTATGCCTCATTTGACATTAATGCTCAAAGGATCATCAGACAAGATTATCTGTGGTGTTATGTATTTTGAGGAATTTTGCATGATTTTGACATGCATGGGAAACTTCTGGTGTAGAAAAGGGCTGTTTCAAAGCTTTGCAATGTGCTTCTTTTTAGCTCCCCCTGTCCCAAGCCTCAAGTACTTACTCCTTGTAAAGAAAGCCTTTAAGTTAATATTTTCCTCTACCAAAGCCAAAGCTTTATTTTTGTTGCTGTTACTACGTATAGAGGGATTGATCTTGTGTCCTCTACATCTTTCAGTTAATTGTTTGATGGTAAAGTGTGGTTCTACTGTGGAATATCACGTAAAGCCAACCTATTTCTTACTATATACCATTATCAAGGATGCTCTTTATACATATGTAAATTGTTCTTATACAATATTTGGATAAATGAGAAAATAGGCACACAGATTAGTATTGCTAATATTGTTTCAATTACCTATTTTTAGTATTAATAAGCTCCAATATTTACTATACCCTTGTTATCATGCTATTCTTCAGATATCTTGTGATAGAGCCTTCAACTCCCTCACAATTATGTTACCTCTAACATGGATCTCCTGTGTACAGTTGGTCTAATCCACTTGCATTTTACATCTTTGTCAGTTATGTCTTCTCTTGGAAGCACATCTAGGACTGTTATGTTAGGCTCCCTTTCCTTGACGGTAAAGATTTTGTTACATGAATTTTTGTGGATCTTTTTATATTTATTCTTTTTGTTTTTCTTCCATTTTCATCCTCAAATTCCCCTAGAATGACTTTGCTTAGTTGAGGTTCTCATCAAGTTTTCTTCTTTTATCCTTCACTGTTTCTCTCCTTTATAAAATGATAACAGCTTCTAACTTTCTTGTCCCAATCCTTAGAGTCATTCAAGAAGTATTTATTCAATGCCTCATATGTGCCAGGCACTTACTAAGTGGTAGGGGATATAAGAAAAGAACAGTCTAAAGTTTTACAAATGAACTTACAGTCAAAACTGGTGTTGATGTTGACAATTAAGACAAGTGTTTTACTAGAGTGGTTTTTAGGCTCTTTTGGGTCCCTTTTTATCGCAATTGATTTCTACCGGTTAAAACATCTTTATGAAGTTATTGTAATTTATGTCTATATCCTTTCTTTTACCCATATCCCATTTTCGTTATCAATAATTTATATGAATTGGTAGGTTTAGAATTTTGCTCATTGTATACCATGCTTTTCTCTCTCATTTTTACTATAGCTCTCTACTGATTTTGATCTTTGCTCTAATAATTTAGTAGTCTGTACATAGAGTTGCTTAGTAATGAGTCATTTCCTGACTGTTAAATTATAATCAGTTTTCCTTTTTGTGTTGTGCTTATCCTGCCCAGTACCTTTAATTTTTTTTATGAAAGAAAGTATCATGATGCATAGACATATTGCTTTCATTTGCAGGATTTCATCAAGTTCTGTATATGGTTTCTCTGTCTCATAATCTTCCTTAACAGATGTTGGTGTATGAGCTTTGACTGTTTTCATGGTGATCTTTTTTGCAGATACTTATCATAAGCAGCACAACACAGTATGACCAAATATTCCATGAAATTTTTGTTGTTGCTGCCTTTGGTTACAATAATAAAACCAACTCTGTGAGTTCTCTAATTTAGCTTTCCAGGAAGAATCTGTGAGCTGTCCTTCCATTTAGCCACAACTTGCTTCTGTCTTCTAGTTTCATCAATAGCAAAAATGTCAAGATTGATAAATTCAGTTCTTCCAGCAGTATGTCCAGTTGTTGGTCAAGGCATTCACATTTACAGCACCAGTAACTCAGTTGAAGTTTATAAGCAGTCTAAAAGCTGTGATTCTTAGCAAGCCTTTTCCTATGTTCAACCAGCATAACATCACTGTATAAGTGGAAAGGGAGCTCCAAAAGACTCAAGGACATTTTGTATTTCTCTTTGTTTCTTGAGTTGCTGTGGCTAAATGATTCATCACTAAGTCTCTGGTGATTAGCATCTCTGTGCCTAGCTAGGCTGGTCCTCAGGAAGCATCCTCCATCCATTGCCCCGACTGTATTGTAAGCTTTTCCACTTTGGTAGAAACTTTTAGGGTTTGTGCTCCATTAGCTAGCCTTCAAGAACCCAGGGCCACAATGAGGCATTGAAGTAGGGCTTCTTGGCATCCTTTCATATTGTTATTTTAAACTATCATTGCTTTCCATTACCTAAAACTACTGTTGCTTTAATGTACTTCTGTCTAGCCCATCTTTCTAAATTGATTTTACATTACTTCCCTGCACACACTGCATGTTTGAGCAAACTGACTTGTATTCTCTGTCCTCTCTCTTAGCCTTCAAACACTTATCTTTTTGTCTGAGATATTATCCCTCCTTTCATCTGTGTCTGAGAACCCTTTGCTCCCCTTGAAGCTTACAATGCCTTTCTTATCATTCTGTCTTTCAGATGGCTTGTGATAGGTTCCTCAACTCCCTCACAATTGTGTCACCTCCAACATGGATCTCCTCTGTGTACAATTGGTCTCATCTAGTTGCTCAAGTGCCATCTCTTACAGAAGGCCTTTCCCGATTCCCTCCCTCAATTGCTAGTACTCTCCCCCCCAATTACATCATATTTGTTTTGTATATTTTATATTTGATCATTTTTGTTTCTCTTCACTGGAATGTAAACACTTTGAGGACAGAAGTTTTTTTTATTTTTATCTTCATATCGCCCACAAATTATACTTAATGTCTCATGACTCCCCCTGAGCTCACTCTCCAGTGCCACACTAGCACTAACAGGTTGGTCCTCAGAGGGTAACTGTCTACTGCTTCCCTCAGGATTCCAGGGGTTGATCTGAAGGGCTGGGAGTTTTCTAATTTTATCACTCAAGTCCCTATCCAGTATGTTCCCACCAATATTGATTAATTGGTATCAGCTGGCCAAAGTTAATGAGCTTTTATAAGGGGATATTTTATTCTGTGGTTATTGCAAGGACGGTTTTTACAGAAACAGCCTCCCAAACTGGGAGGGGAACTCTCCCCATACCCCATATACACCCACGATTCCTGGAGAGAGTGGGCTCAAACTTGAATGACAAAGGCACTGAAGCACTCATGTAAGGATCACATGTGGCCCAGGAGGACTTTCTGGTAGGTTTTTTTTTTTTCTGCTCAGAGTCCCCATAAAGTTCACTTCTAGGTATGATGTCACAATTGAATGAGTCACTCCCTCAATTGTACACCCGTGTCTCAGCTGCTAGATCACTTCACTAGTGGGCAGAGTACAGCAGGTCATTTCCCCATGTTTGATCTTCACCAGACTCAGCTACTTCTGCTATCAACTTGGGACTCCGCCACTGACTTTAGTTGTTAGATCTCTGATGGCTCCTCCAAACTTTTGAAACTTTTGGTCCATTTTGTCACCAGATACTCAGGCACCTATGACCAGAAAAAAATAAACACAGAGAGACTAGAAACAGAGGTGTCATACATCCATAGTCACGTATCTGCCAGGTAGGAGATAGGGCCCATTGCCCCTTCCCTATCAGTGGCTCATAGTAATATTCCTCACTCCAAAGTTGATGGGTGAGAAAATAGCCTTCAAATCTTTTGTGTGCATGCCCAGTTCTGGCTCAGCCTGTACTGAATCATTAGGCCTTTGGGCTCCTTAGCTAACCAGAAAAACTTTTCATCATCTCTTAGTCATCCATGGCCAGGAACTAAATCCCCAAAGTTCTACATGTCAGGCTGATAGGAGGAAGAGAATATTGCCCACATTCTGTATAACCCACAAGAAGGGCAAACCTTTCCATCTTCTAAGGACTGGACCCTCATTGGCTAGTCTTCCTATTACTCATGTTTGTTACACTGAAGTCTCCTTCTTCTGAAACTTGGAAACTGAAAGATAACTTTGACTTACTTCTCTGAAATTCCCTTGCTTGTTACCTATACCCAGTTGCTATCCTCCATTGCTTTTGTATTTGTTGCATCTAATTTTGCTGAATCTTTTATCAAAACTTACTGCTGCCTTTCTTTTTCCTTTGGGCTCCATTTTATAAAATGCTTGGTTGGGGAGTGGGTGGGGAAAAAACTATGTTGTTCATATCTGTTATGTTAAAATATTGGCTGGGGGGTGGGGGTCAGCATTGGTCATTATTCCCTGTCAAAAGCTTTGCTTGCCATCCTTCAAAGAGCAGACATATGTAATGAGTCAGACTCAGATCCTGCCTTATCTTTAGCACTTTTCCAGCTTTAGAAAAACCAACATTAATAGAGTGAAGTGAAGTGAGGGAGAAAGTAATAGTAAAGGGAAAGAGAGAAGACATATTTAGAGTGAAAGCTTTGAAAATGCTTGCTTAAATGTTCACAACAAACATTTATTTAAATAATGGCCACAAAATTGTGTGACAAAGTGCTTGACATAATGAATAAAACCCTAGAAAGTCAATTTCAGTCATTTTTTTCGTTATGTGCTACTCTTAGTGACCCCATTTGGGATTTTCTTGACAAAGATACTGAAGTGGTTTGCCATTTCCTTCTCCAGCTCATTTGACAGATGAAGAAACTGAGGCAACGAGGGTTAAGTGACTCACCCAGGGTCATATAGCTAGTAAGTGTCTGAGGCCAGATTTGAACTCAGGAAAATGAGTCTTCCCGATTCCAAGCCTGGTACTCTATCCACTAGCTGCCCTAGAAAGTCACCTTAATACAAAGCATAAAAAAGTAAAATATAGTCTATGTTAGAAATAACAATAAAAATTTTATTTACACAAAATATAAGATATTAAGATCAGAAGTTAGAACTGGAAGTGAATTTTTTGGGATCTTCTGATCCAACCCTTTCATTTTATAGATGAAGACCCTGAGACCTAAAAAGAGGTTATGTCACTTGCCCAAGGTCACAAAGAAGTCATAAATGGTGAGCCAGAATTCACTTCTACTTCCACTGTATCATATTCCCTAGAAATGCTTTCATACTGACCGGCCACAAAATTGGCAAGCATTTCAAAAGCTTTTCTTCAACATACTTCTCCTTTTCCCCCCTCCTGTGGGAGTTAGTTTCCTTATCTGTAAACAGAAGAGGGTGGAAAAGGTGAATCATAGACTAGCTCTAATATCCTATGTATTATGTATTTTCACGAAGTTGGAGGGTATGAAATGGATTCATTGTGTTAATCTATGATGGCAAGCCAATGTGTTGGTAGAGAATAAACTGGTACAAATGAATTCAGCCAGCACTGTCTCAAAGTCCAAATCATTTCTGTTTATTTACCACCTTTACTTCTAGCTGTTTCAAAACTGATTGCTGCTTTCTAAAGGGGATTTTTCTCCTAATTAGATCTTTTCCTTAACCATAAATGAGTCATTCCAACTCAGGTTCATGTGTGAAAGATTTTAGATGGATTCTTTGGCTTTTTCCATTTTTTTCCAATATTTTCCGTAAGAAGAACCTAAGAGATCATCAGTCTAATCCCTTCACTTTACAGATGAGGAAATGGAAATGCAGAGAGGGGAAATAATTTGCTCAAGGTGACACACTGATTAAGTAGGAAAGCCAAGATTTAAAACTGATCCCCTTACTCTGAATGAGGCTCCCTTTCCACTTTATCCCCTTAGCCCTTATACCAAGGAGCAAAATAATAGAAGTTTAGACATTTGTCATTGCCTGCCACCTATAGATCCATTCAGTGGCACTACAAGAAAGTGAAAAGAGTGCTCACTTTGAATCATAGTACTTGAGTTCAAATCCTACCCTATACTTAGCTATGTGAACATGAGCTAATCATTTAACTTTTCTAGGCCTCATTACTCATCGGTAAAATGAAAGGGTTGAACTAGATGATCTCTAAGATTCCTTCCAGCTTCTGATCTATGGTCTTATGACTAATTTATTTATTAAAGATTATTAATCCTTTCTGCAAATATTTACAAGCAACCATTGTGTGTAAGATCTTGTCCTGGTACTAGAGGATGAATAAGACATGGTGTGTATCCTTATGGAGCTTACAGTTTTGTAAATATGATGAAGAAATAAATAATAAACCAGTCAGAAATAAATAATAAGTCAGTTGTAAACTATTATAAAGACTCTAAATTGAGTTCTTGACCCAAAGCACCAAAAAAAAACCTTTTTAAGTCAAAGTATACTTTAGAGCACAAAAGATTTTTATAATGTAATTCTCAAAACTCCAACTGGAGCAGGGAAGAATGAGTCTAATGTGATAACTAATCTATTTGAAAACAAAAATATGACAGTATATGGTACACAAGATCTCGAAGGTTTCTTTCCAAACTAAATCTATGATCTCAAGAAGTTTTTAGTGCTAGACTGGCAGTTATCTCTTGTGTGATCAGTTAAACAATGATATTCTTAAAATGATCAGGACAGTGCTTCCTCCTGTGGTCATGTCCTTTTGATGAGCTGGTACTAAGAGAAGTGTGGGAGGTGCTACACAGTGTTCTCATACCACCCACAAGATGATAGAGAAATTAGAAGTGAACTGAAAAAGAAGACCTAATGGTTCAAGAGGTAGAAGTCAGTTAAATGGAGATGTTTAAAGTCTTTACAGATTTCTATAAAATGGTTGTTATTTATGTGATTCAAAGATACCAAATAATGCAACCAATAAGTTATTAAAGTCATAATTTTATCATTCTCATTTAATAATTTTAAGATATTAAATTACATTACGCCAAATCATTTTCTTACAAATATAAAATATTATATAGAATCAAGTTGTTCTGAATCTAATTTGCCATTATTTGATAAAGTAATTGAATAGGAAAAAATAAAACATAATGAAGAAGACGTTGAGCATTGACGCTTACAAGTGACACTGAAAATCACAAGTTGTATCTTCCCAGCTGAATAGTTCCTTTTCTCTCATCCTATTGAACTGACCATGCTACTTATTACATGTTTGAGAGCCAGGAGATGAACTAGACAGACAGAGAGATTAGATATAGATATATATGTGTATATACATGTATAGGTTTGTTCACTAATTGCTATATCCCCAAGAGGAAAAAAAAATGCCTTCTTAGGAATATTTATACCATTTTCCTTGAGGACCAAACTCCATTTTTATGCTGTAATGAAGTTTTTGATATTATGGCAATGATTTTTGGATATCTGATCATAAAAGTTGACAGTGGTGAAATCCATGGAATAGATTTTAAAATAAGTATTGATTTTTGTTTGTAATTGAAGAGCTTTTGAGATTTTATTTTTGTGGTTATTCTCATAATCTTCTGTATACAATTCTTATCTATCTGCATATTATGTTTTCAAAATCATTTCCTAAATAGCATTAGGCCACTTAAATATCATTTTTCACCTACTTAATATTTTTATTTTTTTAGTTAAGGAAAAACAGCAGGAGATATTTCCACTTTGATTAACTGTATTCAGATGAAAAGACAGCTTATCTTCTAATCATCTCTATAACCATATTGTCTTATGCATTTGCATATGGCAATAAAAATCTTGAAAGATAAGTAAAAATATTGCAGAAATAAAATGCACAGCTAGAAATGACTATGCATCTGTCATTTCAGGCTTTTAACCTCTCTAGAACTATGTTTACTCTAAAGGCTTCTTTATACTAGATGTGTATATAACACTGTACTAGGTCCAAGCAACCCCTTCAGATTCATGTTTAACCTTCTTACTTTCTTGTCGCCCCAGTCTTTTCTTTACTAACTCTAGAAGGGGTTGGGAAAGTAAAGCATAGCTATCACCTGCAGGGATAAAATGATGTCTTCAGTTCTTACTGTACTGCCCTCATGACCAAAATCATTCATAGTCACATCTCATCAGGGGTAAAGGGGGGATTTAATTGTTGGCCACCATCAGAAATTAAATGTTGCTGTATACACACATGGTTAGCATGTGTACATATATGCATGTGTACGTATTTGTGTATAGCCCAAGGACTTAAAATTTTATGCCCATATAAGTATACCCTCTTTTCCTTTGTAAATCATTTTTGAAACAATTATTCTGAACTCTGCACCATTTAAACCCATTATCTTTAATAATGATGCAGTGATGCAATACCAAGCTTTCATATTTTCAAAAATGATTTCTAAGCGTTCGGATCGTTACAACAAAGGTCCTCTCTATTTTGCTTTTGTAAACTGCATATGGGAGCACTGCAGTCACCTGTTAACCCCCAGGCTGTTTCCAGAACAATAACTAGCAAACATAACATTGCACTTCTTCTTGCTGCAGGCATCGAACAGCCAGTGGGCACTGTGTGGGGTGTCCTGCTGTTAGTGTCTGGCTATTTTTGTTGACATTTCCCTTTGTTCAAGATGCATCTCTTGTTAGACAGTGTGTATGGGGCTGCACATGGTATGCCTACCTGGTGTCCTTGAACTAACAGGGGCTATTTTCTTATTGCCTTCAGTGTGTTGGTGTGAGAGAAGCCTTTCCTGCCAAGTATCTCACTCTTGCACTAAGGCTTCTTTGTTAATCAGGTGCAGAATAGGGAGGCTTTCTGTTGAGCAAAAAGCAATCATTAATTTTTCATAAGAGCAGCAAAGTTTTGAATAGCAGAGAACCTCTTGAATAAAGCTATTAGAGGTTCCAAAGAGACAAGAATAACAAAGCCAAGGGAACTGTGCATGTTCTTTCCTTGGATATTCATTTCCCCATAAGATAGAAAAGAAAACTATTTATGCAGACTAACAGTTCTTCATGTCTCATGGACCATAATTTTTTAATCCTCATCCACGTTTTTATGAATAATACAATGACCTTCAGCTTTGTCCCATATTATGTGAAGATGATTCCTAAACACTGCCTTAGTTTTTTAAATTAAGGCAGAAGCTATATGTATTGTACTCGATTCTAGCATTAGTGTTATCCCAAGTGTGGCATTTATGTTCTTTCAGTTCTTTGGTATAAATAAATACCAAAGCATGAAGACCAATGTGTGCTCTACTAGGAATAATAAACTAAAATAATATGGCATTGATTTTGTTCAGGGTGTCTAAATGTGTTTTTATGATTGTGTATGTTTATAGCTTTTTCACACAACTGACATGAATTCTAGGCAATTAAAAAGGACATGAATTTTCAGGGCATTTAGGAAAGAGGCTCTGTCTTTGTAATGGCATTTTTACAAAGTTGTAATACCTTCAGCATGAGAAAGATACTGTAGTTTGCTGGATTTGGACTTTAAGAAATTGTACCATTTATTGCCTTTTGTGTTGTTTTGCAATATTATTACCTGGAGAGCACATTAGAAGTTACTATTTTATCTGAAGTTACATACAGAGATAACTTAATATTGAAATGGTGGAAAAGCCCTTTGTATTGCATTTATACTCACCATTCGAAATTATTCAAAAGCAAACCTTGATAGGCTTTGAGGTTTTGAGTTTGGGGAGTCATAGGTATCAAGTTGGATTGTGTTTACAGGGTTAATAGGAACATTTTCAGAGACTTTATCCAGGTCACTAATTTTGTGGTTTTGGTCACAAGAGGGAGGAAAGAGTATGTCACTCATCCCAACTATTAGAAAAGCAATTCAAAGCACATGGACTACTGACATTGAATGGTTCAGTAGTTTCATCTCCACATAAAAATTACACCTTTGTTGCCATAGTGTCTGTTTAACTTGCCCTGTGCTGTGCAGGTGAATGGGTAGAGCTATACAATGCTATCTTGTTAACAAAGAAACCTGTACTTAAAGGAAGGTAGCATGTGCAGAGAGCCAAAGGCAGCTTTGATTCCAAATCTCATGGGTAAGGAAATTTACCTATCAACATTTTGTACTTTAAGGTTCTAGACTTTTCTAGAGTTGTCAACATTAGCATCTTTCTACTCTCCTTTTGCTGAAGGAAAGATTTCCTTCTTAAAATGTTGTCACACAGCATTCTGGTGGAATGTGTCTTCACTAGCACTTGGAGGATTTTATCTTTGATCACCTTCCCCTTCCATTGTTAATTTCTAATCTTACCTTGGTGTTAAAAATGATTGGATTAATAATGGGAAAATGTTATTTTCTAAACCACCTATTCTTTGATCATTAACACTGATGTGATCTATTTGAGGTATTTTTAATGGCCAGTGTATAATTATACTAATTAAAGTTTGTAAGACTGTTACTTCAAAGAACCTCTACTTCTTAAGATATGTAAAGCTATGCCCCTCAGGTTTAGAATCAGAAAAATTATATTTAGATTGTATATATTTATATGTTATATATATTTTGACACATGTCCATTTTCTAGCTGTTAAATAATTGTTCCATTAACCTACATTTTCATTGCTTATTTTATCATTATGGACAAAAAAGGAGCTTCCATTCTTTGTTTTAACACAATATTTTGTAATAGATGTAATATTTGGAAATCATTCAATTATTGAGGGGGAAAATGATCTTAAGTATCATTTTCTAGGTCCAGTGTAGCATAATAAATAATTTTACTCTCTCTAGATATATTTGAATTACTTTTTATCAAACTGTGTTCTTTTTCTCATGTCAAAATTTTCACGTTCACTTCAGGCTCTGGGTGTGTGTATGTGTAATTATCTAGGAATTGTACTGGGTCATCTTTGATACCTGTGGTGGTGGCTTTGGTTTTGGCATTGAAGATATCTCTTATACAAAGTAGAAACATCCCCATTAGTGCTACATTTGAAGAAGAGTCATGACCAGTCATATAACTGAGCCTATACCCTTGGACTTGGCTTTGTAAAAGGAAAGCAGAAATTGATACTGAAGGAAAGAAATAATCAAAACAATCTAACAAGTATTTATTAAGCACCTATTATATGTATGCCAGTGTGAAAGGGTTACCAAGACAAAATGTAAGAGATACCCTGCCCTCCAGTAGCCTATATTCTATTGGAAGGAAAAAACATGTAAACAGAAAATAACAACAGCCATTGCTAGGATTTACATAATGCTTTATAATTTGCAAAGTACTTTATATATCTTGTTATCTTATTTGATAAGGATGTATCATAAGAAGAAGGAGAAAGCACTAACAGCTTAGGAAATCAGGAAGGATTTTTTTTCAGAGACATCACATGAGCTGAACCTTGAATGAAGTTAGTGACTCTAAAAAACAAAAGCAAGGGAGTTGATTTTAAGAATGGGAGACAATCTGTGCAAAGGCACGAAAGTGGGAGATGGATTGCCAAATTTGATGAACACCAAGTAGTCCAATTTGTCTGGAACACAGAGTTTGTAAAGGGGTATGATATACATCAAGCTTGGAATAATAGACTGGAGCCACGTTATGTAGGGTTAGCACCAAGAAGAACCAGTTTCCTCCCTCTTTCTTCTGACACATTTTCAGATATTTGAAGACAGTTATCATGCTTCCCCAAATTCTTTTCTTATCTGTTATTATTTTATTTTGATTTATCAATAATCACTTCCATATGCTTTTGAATTTAAAATTTTTCTCCCCTTCCGCCCCACCACCCTCTCCAAGACAGCGCACGATCTGATATTTACATGCATATTAAACATATTTTCATATTAGTGATGTTGTAAGTAAAAATTAAAACCAATAGCAGGAACCATCAGAAAGAGGAAACAAAACTCAACAGAAGAGAAAAAAAATAGCAATTCAACTTCCATAGTTCTTTCTTTGGATGTGGATAGCATTTTCCATCACAAGGCCTCTGGAGATGTCTTAGATCCTTGTATTGCCGGGAAGGGTTAAGTTTATCAATATTAGTCATCTCACAACATGGCTGTTACAGTGTACAACGTTCTCTTGGTTCTACTCACTTACTCAACATCAGACCGTACAAGTCTTTCCAAGTTCTTCTGAAGTCAGCCTGTTCATCATTTCTTATAGCACAATAGTATTCCATCACATTCATATACCACAACTTACTCAGTCATTTTCCAATTGATGGGCATCCTCTCAATTTCCAATTCTTGGCCACCACAAGAAGAGCTGCTATGAATATTTTTGTACATGTGGGTCCTTTTCCCATTATATGATCTCTCTGGGATATAGCCCTAGAAGTGCTATTGCTGGGTCAAAGGGTATGCACAGTTTTATAGCTCTTTGGGTATAGTTCCAAATTGCTCTCCAAAATGGTTGGATCATTTCACAACTCCACCAACAATGCATTAGTGTTCCATGCTTCCCCAAATTCTTCTCCTGCTAAACATCCCAATGTCCTTCAGCCAGTCACCAGATGGCATGATCTTGAGCTCCTTCACCATTCTGGTCATTCTTTTCTAGACGTTCTCCAATTTGTCAGCTTGTCACCAAAGTCTGAACTGAACACAGTGTTTTAGATGTGGTATGTGACCAAGAGGCAGACCTGAAAGCCATCTTCAAATATCTGAAGATCTAATGTATGGCAGAAGAAGAGGAGGAGTTTTGGGGGCAGCTGAGTGGCGCAGTGGATAGAGCACCGGCCCTGAAGTCAGGAGGACCCAAGTTCAAATCCGGCCTCAGACCAAACACTTGACACGTACTAGCTGTGTGACCCTGAGCAAGTCACTTAAATACAAAGGGAAACATTTGAGCTCAATATTTTTTTAAAAAAACTTGCTAATAATCCAAGCTTTTTGGTAGTGGAAGAGACTTCCTCAGCAGAGAGTAGGATCTCCATCATTAGACTTGTTTAAGGACCATAGGATGATAAGATCAAGATTTGGAGCTGGAAGGACTTCAGAGGCCATCTAGTCCAACCCCTTAATTTTACAGATAAGGAAACTGAGACTCATGAAGGTAAGATCACTTTCCCAATATTTATTTATTTATCTTATTTTTAACTTAGGGAACAAAACAAGCATTATACGTGAGACTACAAACCTATTATGCACAACTCGCTATTCCTTTCAAATATACAACAAAATAATCATGTAAATTTCTTTTTTTCTTCCCTCCTTCCTGCCTTAGAGAAGGCAATCATTAGACACAAATAGGTATATACATGTAAAATTATTCTATATGTACTTCTATTTATTAGTTCTTTCTCTGGATGCAAATAGTATCTTTCTTCATATGTCCTTTATAATTCATTTGGGTATTTTGTAATAGACAAAATAACTTATTCGCTCAGTCATTCTTAAAACGATATTGCTGTTACTGTATACAGTGTTTTATTGGTTCTGCTTGCTTTCCCAATATTACACAGGCATTGTGTGATCAAAGGCAGTATTTGAATCTAGGTCCACTGACTTCAGAACCAGTGCTCTTTCCATAAACATTTTCCTTGTCAAGGTCATGTCACATTTTAGAGATGATTTATTTCAGGTCACATCTAACTCTGAGGTTGTATGATTCCGTGATGAAGCCAAGATACTAAGGCAAGAGCCAGAGAAAACTTGGCCGTTGCTTTCCTACATACAAGCTATGCTCTTGTTCCCAGTATTATGGAATATTCCATGTACCCATTACTTACTTTAAATCTGATAGATATCAAACCAGTAAGTAGGCATGATACAGGGTCAAGGACAACCCCATTGGCATGGCCTCCCATGGACTGTAGTCTACTCTCAAGCCTGTGGTTTCTGGTCTCTGATCTCTGATTGGTTCCTTTTTCTCTCTCCAAAAAGAGGAGAGCTTAAAGAGTGAAAGACAAACTGGACACACCTAGATTCTGGATTCACTGAAGGAGAGCTTACTGCTGTCCCTTGACTCCAAGTCCTGCTCGATCCCAGTACTCTTCTCCTTAGTCCAAGTATTGTCTAGGAACAATTCCTCAATGTCCAAAAACTTAATCCTGGAGTCCCTCCACTTAGCCAGAAACTCCGCAGTTATTCTACCATTACCACTCTGCTATTGCAGGTTTGAATTCCTTCATCCTGAGAACTCCTTGGCATTCTACTGCTGCCATCTCTACATCTACATCCATCCATGTATACATAAAAGAACTCTTTTATCTCTCTCAGGTGTTCCCCTACCTAAGGAAATCTTGCTATTATGGATGATTACAGTCATAATAGCCAGGCATAGCATTACCATTTTTACCTTGTGGAGTGCTTTACTTTTCTATAAATTGTTTCTTTGCTTTTCTTTTTGGCCACTCAATTGCAATAAAGAACTTTTTTAATCATCCCCATTTAGTTTCCCATTCTCTCTTGGCATCCTATTATCTCTAATTCTCCTTTCCCATGGTTATCTGTTCTTTATGTAGTTCTCCCTCCCCTCATCCAATATTTTATTTTGATTTTGATTGAACAATTTCTATTTTCAATTTCAAATTTCTTTTAAGTAATTTTTGCTAATATTTATAGCATTCCCAATTTAATATAATCCACCTTTGTCAGCATACTGGCTGCTTATCTTCTTGATTATTATGAAGCTATTAAAATCAATCAAGGCAGTTCCCAGTTGACATCCCTACCATATATTGTCATCTAAAGGCCTCTTAATTTTTCTTTATTCATTTCAGTCTGTTTTAATAATTATAATGACCTCAAATATTGTATATAACTGTCACTTTGTAGAGCAGAGTTCTTTCAAGGAATTCTCTTACAATACTTCATTCACTCCATGATCCTTACTGCTACAACCAGCATGTAAGAGCTGAGTATTTGAGGCAAGGTTTATAAGTTATTTACTCCACACAGTAATGAATTCAAGATTCAGATTTCCTGACTACAGGTATCATTTTCAACACAGACCAGATGGCTATAATGTAAACCAACAGACAATATAAAATGGTCATTGTAGACAAGTCTGCCTCCTGCCTTCAAGCTGTGATAGCTGTCTAGATTCCCTGGGTGGCAAAAGAGGGAGATTTGGAGACATTTTGGTATCAAACAGATTAGCTGTTTTTTCACTCACTACACCAAGACTTACTTGTTCTGAGGAATGACAAAAGTATAGATTAAATAATGCAATTCAGATTCAGTTAAATCTTCTAAACTAATATACTCTGGTAGAATTTAAGCATGACAGTTCTTCAGTTCTTATTATTATTGAGCACTAAGAACCAGTTAGGTAACTTAGGACAATATAGTGTATTTTTTCGAGTCTTTTTCTAAAAGTGACCAAATGTTGTAGCCCTGTTCTGAGCTGATTTTCTAGACATTTAGCAAAATAAAAAACCTAATAGCTGCATGTAGTGGTAAAGAGTTGCATGCTCTTAAAGGATTATCTTCTATAAATCCTCTCTCTGTTAAATGTATGAAAATTATCCTTTAAATTTAGCAAATAAAATTTATGTATGCATATGTGCCTATTTCATAGACATACTTAGATGGTAATATGAATAACCATGGAGAAGCAAACCACAAACTATATCTAAGATTTAGTAGTGCGTGATTTTTTGCTCTCTTGCCCAACAAAAGAAATTTGAAGAAGCAAGCCCCTCCTTTTTCTGATTAAAACCCTTTTGGGAGGAATATTATGGGGCTTAGGATTCCACAACTACAAATATAAATTTGATCAATCATTTGATTCTCAAGTGCTTTCTAAACAACTATTCTACTTAGAGTATGATATATCCTTTGAGAATTCAAGAAATGCTAATTAGTGGTGCTTTCATTTGCATGTTTAGAATTCTGGCTCACAATGGAATCCATTGGTTGGACATTTTTTAATGTGGTAGCAAATAGATGAGACCACTTTGAGTTACTATAGACAAGAGAGTAAGATTCCATCTGTTTACAGAGCAGGCTTATTTAAGAGGGGTATTACCTTCCGTTGAAAAAATTATAAAGGCCAATCCATTAGGCAAACTGGGCACCTTAGCTAAGAACCAATGCACCCTGGTACTTTAGGTAGTTCCCATGAACCTACACACACACACACACACACACACACACACACACACACACCTTTTGTTTTAGCAAGTTTATTTGAAGATATAGTGTTCACCCAAGGTGGATTTGAATTTTATTTCACTTTACAAAAATTGTTTGAATAATAAGGGCACAATGAAATCAAGAGTTTATGTAGGAATTTAGGCTTCAAAAGAAACAGACAAGTTGAGAATTTTTTTACTTGGAAACATGGCTTCCACAAAAACTAGTAATATGTGACAGTAATAAGATGCCTTGAAAAGAAGTCTCTGCACTAGTGATTTTTACATATGACAGCTCAGAATCAGTTCCCATATTTGCCTTTTAAAATGTGCTTAAAAGCATTCAGAAATTATTTTCTGTTGTTTGCTTTCCTTTAACCCCCCCAACATAGGAAATCACATATCTAGTCCTTTTTGTGGTTCTTCACTGTGTCCGGAGTGCCACCTGCATTTTACTCCAAAGCTTGCTAGTATACTTCTCTTTCTATAGTTTGGCTCTTTTTTTAGAACTAGTTGTGAATTCTTCATTCTCTCACATAGACATATGAAAGTGGGGGAGGAGGGTATGTGTATTTCCTAAATTTTAACAAGAAATCTGTCTTCCATCTCCATAGAGTGAAAAACTCATCAGAAAGAGTCTGTTAATTTTGTTCCCTTCTTAGAACTGCATAATGTATCCATTTTTGCCCAATGTTCATAAATCTGACTTTTTTTTTTATCATGGGCACTGTTAGTGCCTTTGAAAGTCACCCTAACACAGCAAATTAAACATGTTTGAATGAGTCCCAGGCCTGTTGTGTATGTGCACACTCCCAAAGACAGACAAGGGAATCCACCGGACTTGACTGAGATACTGCCAAAATAACAGTTATTGATGCTTATCAGCAGGGTGTTGCCAATCCCTTTTCATTCCCAATTTTTGGAATTTCGCCCACTCACAGCTTATCATTATCACTGATACTTAACTGTCAGTTCTTGGGTCAATAGCACTGCTAGGTACACAAACAAAGCAGATAGCTGCCCACTCTTTCCACTAGCAGCATTCTGAATTCTTGCCAGCTCATGGTAGAAGAGGGAAAATTTATTAGTAGTAAACTTCTAGCAGCCAGCCTGGTGTGGGTGTTAGATAAATATTACATGAGGAGCCTCACCAAAATAATCTCTCCACTCTAGCACTTTTCTTTGCAGATTTGTCAATGGACTATTTTACTCTTTTTCAGGTCCCAGAATAGATGAATCAATCACCATATATACCAATATGTCAAAGAAGACACATTTCATAACCAGGAAACATTCCAGCTGATTGAAAAGAAATGTTTGTAGAAAACAAAACATGACATCTTCATGCAAAATGGATGATCTGTTGATACTTACCTCAGTGACCAGGTTTGCAGCCTGACAAGAAAAACCAAGCCCTCTCCATTCCATAGTCTACACTATCAACTTATCTCAGCTGGCTCGTCTTTTTTTGTTTTTTA
>NW_020954564.1:30790340-30929529 GCF_900497805.2 Vombatus ursinus
AAACATATAAAGAGGTCTATGTGTCAGATACACTTAGCCAGGACCTACATGTGGCTAGGGCAACTCAAACTACTGATATGGCAGAACTGATACCTTCTGTTGATGCCTCAGCATTGTGTTGCATCTTGACTCATGTAATCTCAGGGTCATGTCATGCCTCAGATCTCTAACAGCATCTCCACTGTTCTCACGGTTGGTTGGCTGCTCCCTGCTACCATCTGCTGGGCTTTAGCTACTCAATCTCTTCAGAACTATGTGTTAGGGTACAGTGACTAGTAAGTCTCTCCTGGATGAGAAAAGGCTAACACTCTTTTGGGGCATGCCCTAGAGCCGTAAGCCAACACAAGCAGCCAAAAAACCAGTAAAAGTCAGCAGAAACTCCAAGGGTAAGTAAGATTAAGTTTATTTTTTTAAGCCTCCTTACTCCTTATCTCTTCTGAATCCACATGTCTAAACCTGATTTTTCATTCCTCTAGTTCCTGCCAAATGTTCTCAAGGTTCCACATGAGCAAACTGCAAAAAATCTGGATGGAACTCTGGTAGGAGGATTTTTTTTCAACTCCCTGCCCCTATTATGCCTTTCACATTCTAGGCAAATCACAGGGGCTAGGCTGAATGTAAAAAAAATCATCCTAAGATCAGTGGATCTTAGGTATAGAGCTAGAAGAGATCTTAAAAATCATCTAATCCACTGTTTACAATTCTGCTTGGAAACATGATATTTGTAACTCATGAGACCTTTGTCAGCATTAGGGTAGTTGGAGGGGAAAAAATTATATGTATGTATATATAGATAGATAGATAAATAGAGGGCACAGGGTGAGTTGAAGATGAAAGGGTGATATCTGGAGAATAAAATTAAGGGGTGAGAGAGGATTATACTGGGAGGAGAAAGGGAGAGGTAGAATGGGGTAAATTATCTCACATAAAACAGACAAGAAAAGGCTTTTACAGTGGAGAGGAAATGGGGGAAGGTGAGAGGGAATGAATAAATCTTATTCTCATAGGATTTGGCTTAAGGAGGGAATAACATACACACTCAAGTGGGTATAGAAATCTATCTTACCCTACAGAAAAACAGGGGAGAAGGGGACAAGAGAGCAGGGGGATGATAGAGAGGAGGGCAGACTGGGGGAGAGGGTAATCAGAAGCAAACACTTCTAAGGAGCGACAGGGTCAAAAGAGAGAATAGAATAAATGGGAGGTGGGATAGGATTAAGGGTAAAAAAAAAAAGTCGTCTAATCCAACCCCCTCGTTTTATAGAAAAGGAAACTGAGACCCAGAGAGGCAAAGTGACTTGCCTATAGTCACACAAGTGGTAAGTGGCAGTACCAAGATTTAATCCAGATCCTTTGAATCCAACTCCATCTCTGAAAATGGCTGGCAAACATTGCTTCATTTCCCCTAGGGGCAAAATGTCTTTCTTTTGTTAATTGCTGTTTTATGCCATCTCCAGTCATCCTGATCTATATCTTGCCACGGGACCCAGATGGCTCCAGAGGAGAAAGTGAGGCTGGTGACTTTACACAGCCCTCCCTCACTTAAATACAATTCACTTGCATGTCATAATATCACTTCCCTGATATCATGGTCCTCTTCAAGAATGAAGGACAAACAGCTGTTTTAGGAGCTGCCCGGTAGCTAGCACAAAAGGGCCACTCTCTCTAAAAACAGTTTTCTTTTTTGTTTTTGTTTTTGTTTGGCAATTGAGGGTTAAGTGACTTGCCTAGGGTCACACAGCTAGCAAGTGTCAAGTGTCTGGTCTGAGGCCAGATTTAAACTCAGGTCCTCCTGACTCCAGGTCCAGTGCTCTATCCACTGCGCCACCCAGCTACTCCCCTAAAAATAGTTTTCTATGCTGGTGGTTATATCCCTCTACTAGACTACCATCTCCTTGAGGGCAGGGACCATATCTTACATACTAAACTTAGTATGTTGTCCAAGGCAAAACATAGTGCTTTTGTACACACTACGTACTTTATATTTGTTGTAAATGTATGTCAGAAGTGAATGATACTAATCATTTCTATTATTTCCAGTTTGTAAGTGACCACTAATAAGTGAGTCTAACTGATAGGTCCTCATGGATGCACCTTCCCCTCCCCTTGTACATCTTAGGAAATCCTTGGGGAAAGCAGGGGGAGCCTGTTGTGGTTTTATTAGCTTCTACTCAGTCAATATATACACTCAGTTTCATCAATTTCATCATCTAATTGCTTAATACAGAGAAAAAACACCATACTCTGACTCCAACATCACATAGTAGAACATTTAAGTTGCCTGAGATGTATACTAGACAATACTCAGCACATCCCATTCAGACTACCCAAAATACGATCTTCCCCCTCCCAGGTTTTTTGAAATGGTGGTGGTAAATTGGAGGTTTGAGGGTGAAGGGTATGAAGATTTGGATCTGTTCAGACAGATTGAGTAGCTGTGAGCAGAAATGCTTGGGGACCAGACCCTGCCTGGTCTGGTACTCTAATGAGGCTACAATGGGTTCCCTTTAAACTCCAGGAAACTAGAAATTTGTTATGTGTTTTCTTCTCAGATCTTGGGGTATTACTAATGCCAGCTTTTTTTAGTTCCATTCTGCTTGGGTTTACACCAGTCTCCAATCTAGCGCCAGGCCACTTTGGAATGACCAGAAGTAGCAACTTGGGCTCAATATGGCCTACTTTTAAGGGAAACTTGACTGATCAGCTTTTTGCTCGTATAACCAGGGCCAAGGCTCATGGATGTATTTTCACACTTCAGGGTCACCCATAATAAACAGTTCTGTCCATCTTGACCAGTATAAATAATTAATTGATCAGGCTAACTAGGCTGCTCATCACAGGTATCTATTTATCAAACCTTACAATTTGGTTGGTTGCATACTTATGTTCTTGGAGTATTCATGCTCCTTAAAAATTCAACATCCAAATCATTCATGTCTAGATCTTCTATTATAGCTCCACTGCTTCCCTTTCTCTTCTTTCCTACAGAAGAAAAGTTTTTCTGTGGTCGAAAGGGCACTGTGGCATTTTTGTTTCAGATATCTATTATTATAGCGCAGTCATGGGGTAGGGCAGAATGAAGCAATCCAAAAACATTGATGGAGTGTCTATTGCAAGTAGGAACTCGAGTTTAGTTGAAGGTACTATCTGGGCAACTCAGGTTCCAAGGCCAAGTTCCTAGCTTATCATTGGTTGCTAGTGGAAAACAGTCAAGAAATACCGAAAGAGTGCTTCACTGAAGGCTGAGAAGGGCATTTAGCAGAGTTGAAACAAATGGAGGTATCCCTCAAAACAGAGCCCACTAAAACCCAGAGGTCTCTCGCTGCAGCAGCATTTGTCTGCCACATACCAGTGCCACAAACCACCGGCCCCTTCTTTACAACCTACCACAGAGGGTGCATTGCCAGTCAGCCAATCCAATAAATCAATCAGCCATAGGGGACAACAGTATTGCTGTCAGCAGGCCCATCAACATGCAAGAAATATAGGAGCAATTATGTCACAGACTCACTGAAAGCTATGCCCACTTGGAGGCTTTGAAAACTTGTCAACACCAGCAGAGAAGTTTAATTTAACCTGTTTATAGACTGATCACTAGCTCCCCTATTCCATGTCCAAAACTCAATTCATCTGCCCCTGTAACCCACCTCCCTTCTGAACTTTCCTGTTTCCTTCAGGGGCACCTTACCCTTGTAGTCACCCAGACTCACGACCTAGGCATTGTCCTCAACTCTTCACTCTTCCTCAACCCACATATTCAATCAGTTGCCAAATCTTGTTTCTATCTCCATAATATCTCTTCTAGCCATCCCCTTCCCTCTCTTCAAGTGGCTGCCACTCTAGTTCATGACGTCACATGTCAAACATTACTGTAATACCTCCTAACTGAGCTCCCGGACCCAAGTCTTTTCCCTTGTCAACTCATACTCCATACAGCTGCCAAAGGGATTTTCTTAAAATGAAAATCTAATCCTGCCACTTCCCTAATCAATAAACTCCAATGGTTCCTTGTTACCTCTAGGATTAAATATAAGCTCCTCTGTTTGGCTTTTAAAGTCCTTCACAGCGTGCCTCCAACCTAACTTTCCAACCTCATCCAGTACATTCCTCCCCCATGGTCTAGCCAAACTATCTCTTCCTGGTGTTTCTCACACATTCCATTCTCCTCTGCATCTTTACCCCAGCTATCTCCCATGCCTGGAATGTACTCCCATTTCAACTTTCTCTTACAATTCCTTGGGGGGTTTTCCCCAAAATTCTGTTTAAGCAGCATCTCCATAAAGCCCTTCCTTATACTCCCAGCTGCTATTACCCTTCCCCACCTCACCCAAATTTAGAGATAAAATATAAGCTGCTTGAGGGTAAGGACTATTTCATTTTTGTGTTTGGATCCCCAGAACCTACCTAAAAGAGCACCTGACACTTGATAGATACTTAATAAATGTTAGTTGATTGATTTGTTCATTAACTGATACTTCTTATCCCCACATGCTTGTCCTCCTCACTGCATATCTTCCCTGTCTGGAAGCATTAGGGTCTTTCCTTCCTCTGAAGATTGGTCACTATCCCAGGAAAACTCTCACTGGACTCGAGCCTCCTATCATTGGGCCCTAGCAAGTCATTAAGATTCATGGACACTAAAGACAAGTGGAAGAAAAGGCATCAACTCGCTGGATAAGAGTCCAACTCCTTTAAGCCAATCTCACAAATAAGTATGAAATATTAAACCACCAACATTGGCTAGCAGCCTGTACTTGCCCATGTCCTAGCTTCTGGCAGACCCTGTCACGCTGTCCTCAGTCACTGGTGTCTGTCTATGGCATCAGAGGCAAATCAAGTGTGCATTCAATATATTTGTTACAAGACCCTGGACGGGGACAGAATCCTCAGCTGAGGGGGCTGAGGCTCTTGACTAGGAATATACATTGCACTCACTTGGGTCTATCTTTTTTGAACCTCTTGGAAGTTTTCTGGGTTTTTTGCAAAGTGACTCTAGCTGGCACAGAAAGAAGGAAGGAGGGAGGAAGAGGTGAAAGAGGCAAACAAGCTGGAAAACAGATGAGGCAGAAGGTAAATAATAAATAGAAAGGGATCAATAGGAGCCATTGGTTGCATAACCCTGTGAGAGATGGCTCATTTGGCCAGGGTGGTGTGAGCTGAATCCTCCAAAAGCAATTTGTCTGTCGGATCACCTTCTGGGCTGAAAGAAAGAAGATGTGGGCCAAGAGAAGCAGTGATAATCATCACATATGTTTCTTTAGAAAGATTAACTGTTCCGGTGTTTTCACAAAGCTAAATAATAGCTTATATTTATGTAAGTTTAATACAGCCATTATCTCATTTTAGACTAATATCAGGTAAGTAGAACAAATATTTGACCCTCATATCATAGGCAAAGAGAAACAACATGGTGCATTGAATAGGGATCTGGCCTTGGAATCAAGAAGACCTGGATTCATGTCTTGGCTTTGACACATAGACTAGCAACATTGCTATTGGCAAGTTGCTTGACCTCCCACTTCTCTGCTTTGGTAATAGGAGCTTCCATACCAAGAATTGCCCCCAAACCTAGGCAATCTCAAGCCCCTACACTGAATATATCACAGAGAAAACAACCGACGCTTTAAGACATGAAGCAGTTTGTTGAAAGTCACACAGCTGGCCAGTGCCAAAGCCAAGGCTAGAGCTCTAGTCTTCTGAAGGCTGACCCCATGTCTGGTCCCCTAACTATGCTGTCTTCCTGACAGCAAAAAAAAAAAAAAAATTCAGTAAGTTGTCCTGAATCTCAAATTCTGCATCTATTGAACCTAATTCAATGAATCCCAGGAACATCAGGCTAGAAGGAAATGTGACCAAAAGCTAGAAAAAGCCAAGAACTCTGTTGGACCCATTAACTCAGGCATACAGATAAACATCAGTCCCCCAAATCTGATTTCTGGTCTACTCTCCCCAACAAAATATAGAGGTCAAGGAATACACGAAATCAGAATTCTTTCCCACTCGTCTGGCATGCATCCAGCTTCAGCCCTCAGCAAAACTATGAAGTAGAAATGTTTATATTTGGTGCTGTCACCACTCCACGCTTAGTACCTTATTGGTACTAAGAAGTCTTGCTCCAATTCTACCCTTCCTGGTTTCTTACTTGTCTTGTGTCCAAGTCCTTAAGGTTTTGCTATCAGCTAACTCTCAACTTATATCTCCACCAAAGGATCAGCCATTCCCCCTGACAGGAGCAGGGGCATTTTTTTTTTTTGGCTAGGCAATGGGGTTAAGTTACTTGCCCAGGGTGACACAGATGGTAAGTGTTATGTGTCTGAGGCCAGATTTGAACTCAGGTCCTTCTGACTCCAGGGCCAGTGCTCTATCCACTTTGCCACCTAGCTACCCCCAAGCAGGGGCATTTTTATGGGAGACAGAAAAGCCCTTAGACCCCAAGAGAATGACTCACCATTACATGGCCCACCTTTTCCCTTGAAAGTCTGACCCTGTTGGGAGTATATGTGTGGGGGGGCTCATAAAACAGATGCTAAGGAGGGATAGGGTTAGGAGTAGAAATGGGAAAGCCAGGGGGTGGAAGGAATATAGAATAAAGGAAAAAATTGTGGTGCAAGGAGAAGAGAAGAAGGGGAAAGGAAAATAAAGGGAGAGAGGAGAGGGGAAGGGGAAAGAAGAGAGTAGAAGGAGGGAAAGGGGGAGGGGTCTCTTCTCCCAAACTTAAAAAACAAAATATACCTCTATCCAAGGTTCCACATGTCTAATTTAGAAGTCTGTATTCTCTGAATGGGCAAAGTCAAACAATAGAAGGTACTAATTCATCACCAATATTAGCTATCCACATGGGTTTAGTCTAGGTTTTTCAAAACCCCTCCATCCAAAGTCACCTCTAGGGATAATTCCCAGCAGCTCCAGGGAAGGTTTCATCTTCCCTGGGGCTCTCAGAAAACCTTCAAATCTAAGGGTTAGTCTGGTTTCTTATCATTCGGGCCCACCACACTGAACTGACCAAATTGCCCCTTCTTCCTTGGCCGTTCCCCTGCTCCCTCCCCATCTGGACATCTTGTCTGGCACTTAAAGCCAGCTCCAAACAGTTAAGACTATTTTGTTTTGCTTGTGAAAGTGACCTTTGAATCGGACTTTTTCATACCTGCATCCTGGTACTTACTTTCCTTTCAGTCCATCTCAGACTAACAAGCAATATTTAAATGTATGCAAATGCCCCCCCTTTTTTTGCTGATGTCTAAAGATCTTTTTTTAAGGTCACCCTTTTTGATCTATCATGCTGACCTAACAAATTCATGCATTGTATATTCTATCACTCCTTGTTTTTATCTACATCTGTCTTCTCTGATTGCATTTGAATGGGGTTTATTTTCTATTTTAAATAAAAGATTTATGCCTTAGCTGTCAGAGCCTGCCTTTATTTGAAATTTTAATCTTATTTCTAGAAGTCTAGATTAATTTATTAGATTTAAGTGTCTCTAGTGTGTCTCAGAGATGGTGGGAGTATATTCTCCTGTCCGCATACAGTTCGTAAACAGAATGCACTCTACTTACAGTTGAAACCAAGAACTTTATTAGTCTGTACAATACAACAGACTCAGATCTGGAGAAGGAAATCAACTTTGTCATTTTTAATCTGTAACCATATGTCCTGGGAATTGCCTTCTCCAGCAAAGATGGCAGGTGATGGTTCAGATAACCTAGGGTGGGAATAGCTCTGAGGGGAGTTTCTTTCTTCAACAGAACTGTAACTAGGGCAGGCTGACCAGGGCTTTGCCCCAGGGCATCAAATTTAGAGGGTGTTAATAACACTTGCCATCCTTCAGCACATAAACAAAAAACAGTGTAGCACCTAGTTAGCAAGAAGCATTTGTTTAAAAATGAGAAGCTACCAGATGGTAGACTGAGATGAATTACTCCCCCTGCATAGTGGCCTCTCAAATAGCTGCCTCATAGACATGTCCCAAGGTCCCTTTCCCACCCTACCCCAATTGTGCTCAACTGAGGGCATGTTTTGTGCTCTTTGAACCAGACACAAAGATTTCTAGTTGCAACTCTAAACATAGGTCTGACTTTTAGGGGATTTCTTGACTAAATCTGTTTAGGATGGAGGACATTTACCAAATCAGGCCAGAATCTATTCCTTCTTGTCCTCTACCAAGTACTTCATAGAATCTTTTGAGAAAATAGTCAATAAGCAAGCATATTCCAATTAGGTTTTTTCATGTTCCAAAGCAGATCTGTCAATACCTTGTCTAAAATGTACCTTACATGTATAGAATCCTTTATGCTTTCAAAATGTCATCATAAGGTCAAACAATCATCCTCAAAGAGATTAGATATTCATAATTGCCTCATCTGATCTTCCCTACAACTTTAGGAAGTCATTAGAGAAAAAATCATCCCCACTTCTCAGAAAAGAAAACTGAGTCACAGAGAGATGAAATGACTTGCCTGAGGTTGCACAGAAATTCAGGGACAAAACTGGCACTAGAACCCTAGATTGTAGACCCTTCAGAAAACCACACCACTCACAGCCTCATTCACTATTAGTTCTGCTGGGAAGGCCTATTAGCACCATGGTTATCCTCCTTAGCAAGCAAGCTTCCAGAAGGCAGGAATGTTTAGCTCTAACAAACTTTTTACAGTATGCCAGCCATTGACTGACATTTAATCAATGGTTTTTTGACTATGGTTGCAGCAGTTGCTTCAGCTCTATCTCTCCAGTTGGAATTCGTCCCAAGAAGAAAGGAGAGAGATGATTCTTTAAGTGGGCTGGGCACAGCATTCCCTTTGCTGGTGACCTTGGAGCTGATGATACAGCTCCCTGGGCAAAGTGAAGAGGGAGGGAGGGAAAGCAGAATGGCAGAAAGGAGGGCATCACTCAGCCCCAGAGGGGCTGACTTGAAAGAATTCCTTTTGTCAGGTCTAGCTAACAAACCCCAATCAACCTCTCTGCCACACACCCTCCCGCAGCAGCTTCTCAGCCCCTATTTCTTATGCCAGCCTCTCATCAGATTTTGTCTGTCGCAGCCTTAGAATCTACTCAGCAACTTACTTAAGGGCATGAGGTCCCCACCCTGGAGAGGATGAAGTTCTGAGAAGTCAGATGTTCAAAACACAGGAACATTAAAAAAGATATATTTCTTTGTGCTCTCTCTCTCTCTTCCTCTCTCTCCCCTCTCTCTCTCTTCTCTCTCCCCTCTCTCTCTCTTCTCTCTTCCTCTTCCTCTCTCTCCTCTTTCCTCTCTGTCTCTCTCTCTCTCTTTCCTCTCTCCCCCTCTCTCTTCTCTCTCTGTTTCTGTCTCTGTCTCTGTCTCTGTCTCTGTCTCTGTCTCTGTCTCTCTCACACACACACACACACACACACACACACACACACACATCCCTTTCTGTCCCTCTCTCCCTTCCTCTCTTGTTCTCTACCTTCTCCCTTTCTTTGTCACTGTGTCTCCACAAGCCCAGAACTACTGATCTAACAAAGTCACCAAAAAATTCAGTCGAATAACCCATTTCGCATCATGTTGCTAGAGATTCCCCATCACTGAGGCAGGGCCAACACCTTTTGTCAAGTGTTTGAAATCATGACTTGCTTCCCCCAGCCCGCTTCCTTCTTTATAGCCCCATATTCAAAAGATGTATTACTTTAAAATTAAAGCAAATTTAAAATAACTTATTTTGAGAATTTTTAAGCTTTATGAGGTTCACATATTAATAAATAAGCCTTTATTAAATAATGACTATGTGTATATACTAGGCACTATACTAAGCACAAGGGATACAAAGAAGAAAGTGAAAACGGTCCCTACCCTCAAGGAGCTTACAATGATGCAAATATGTAAATATGTATTTTATATTTCAGCTTGAATCACAATGCCCAGAATACAGTAAATGTTTAATAAATGTTTTTTGAGATGAATTGAATGACTCCCCACCTGATACTCTACAATCATTGGAGTTACCCCAGGGAAATTATTGAGTCAATAATGAAGACACAGTCTTCTTTTGGCATTTCATTGTCTGAGTATCATTTGTTTAGTTCAGTGGGGCCTTGGGTGATGATGAAGTCCAGGAAACTAAGAAATATCCCTTTCTCTAAGAAAAATCTCCACCACTTCATCCAAGGCAGGAAAACAAGCTGCCTTCCCATCTGCCCCTCGCCCATCTGAATTCTGGTACCAGTGGAGTGTGCTCTCATGTATTCAGGTCTTTTCACTGTAGATTCAGAGAGTATCATTCTAACAATCAACTATTAAAAAGAAAAGGAGCCCCTGAGCTGGGAAGGGTCACTGCCAACTTGGAAACTGATTCTCTATATTGAGCCAGGACAAGCTAAAGACAGTATCCAGCCTAGCTACCCAGGAGTGAGTGTGTGAGTGTGAGTGTGTGTGTGTGTGTGTGTGTGTGTGAGAGAGAGAGAGAGAGAGAGAGTAAGAGAAAGAGAGAGAGAAGGGGGGGGGACTATGGGTGTGTCCTGTAAACATTCATAGCCCTCACAGACCCATCAGGTTCCAAAGGTCCCTAAATCCTCCAAATGCAATCCACTCCTCTTATCAAATTATTTTTTTTGTTTGGAACTTTTATAAAGAGTATCAGAGTTTAGAAATCTTTGCTCTAGACCTAGAGATTCTTTTTTTGTTTTTGTTTTTGTTTTTGTTTTTTGTTGTTGTTTTTTGCTTTTTAGTGAGGCAATTGGGTGACTTACCCAGGGTCCAAAGCTAGTAAATATCAAGTTTCTGAGGCCAGATTTGAACTCAGGCCTCCTGACTCCAAGGCCAAAGCTCTATCTACTGCGCCACCTAGCTGCCCTGTAATCCCCTCCTCTTACCACCCCAAAACTGTTCTCAAATAAGATATTTTGTGCTGGTATAACGGAAAACAATGTTTTCCAGCTCAGAGCTACATATTTTCTTTTCAGTTCCCCAAGGAGAATCCAGAGTGTGCCTTGTGCCAAAATGTAGGGTCTCTCTGACAAAGTCAGGGAGAAGATTGCTCCTATATATCCTTGGTTGCAAAACTATGAGGAGATGTCCTGGCATTTAGCAATAAGATGATTGGAGAACTCCTACCTCCCAGGTCTAATGATGTCTGACCAAAAGGGAGAGAGAGTAGAAAGAGAAAGAGGATAAAGAGAAGAGAAGAATGGGGGAAGGGAAGAGAACAAGATGTAATAGAGAAATATGGAGGAAGAATCAAAGGATGAGGGATAAGGGAAAGAAGAGGGGGAAAATGAAATAGAATGAAGATGAGAGAAGGAAAATTGAATGACTGAGAGTGAAAGAAAGTAACCAAGGAAGGAAGAGGAGAAAGAAAAGAGGGGAACAGCCTGCAAGCAAGATGATCAACCAATGGAAAATGTTGAATAAACCAACTTTTTCTGCTTTCTCATATTTCTTTTCTTACCTAACCATATATACTAATCTTTACCCCACCCTGAGCCACAGGGATCCCATCCAATGGATGAAAGAATTCTAAACCAACAGTGCCCTGAGTTCTACTCCCCACCCCACTACCCCAGAACAGATATCACTGGCAGCCTCCAGCCTGCCTAGCTGACCTACCCCCTTTAACCCCCAAACCTCCCCACTAAAGAGACACTTCCTGAAAGGGGGGAGAAAGGAGGGGGGAAATGAGGAATTATCACCTAACTCCTAAATCCCTGCAATTGTATTTTATACTCCATCTCGTATTAGCCACGGTGTCATGGGCAAGACCCTTTAATTCTTCAAACCTCAGTTTCCTCATCTGTAAAATAGGATGATGATTTTACTTGCACTATTTACTCAGTAGGATTTGTTATAATGTATATGCTTTGTCCTGGAAAGACTTGGATGAACTGATACAGAGTGAAGTGAGCAGAACCAGGAAAACATTGTACGAAGTAACAGCAATATTGTATGATAAAGACCAGCGAATGCTTCAATGATGTAAGACAATTCCAAAGGACTCATGATGAAAAATGCTATCTGCCTCCAGAGAAAGAACTGGTGTTATCTGAATACAGACTGAAGATTATTACTTTTCACTTTCTTTCTTTCTTTTTTGTTAGAATCTTCTTGCACAAAATGACTAACATGGAAATGTTTTACATGATTGCACACATATAATCTATATAAGATTGCTTGTATCATAGGGAGCAGGGAGGGAAGGGAGGGAAAGACAGAATTTGGAACTCAAAACTTTTTTAAAAAACCAATAAATGTTAAAAAATTGTTTTACATATAATTAGGGGAAAAAAACAAAGTATTAAAAAGAAAAGTGCTTTGTAAACCATAAAATAATATTACATTAATTTGAGCTGTTGTTATCATTCCTCCTGTGTATATGTATGTTTATTCATTTAGTTATGCCATGAACTTCTACCATGCCCAGTTCAGTTTGATCAGTGTTAGGGGTACAAAGATGAAAAACTATACAATCTTTGCCTTCAAGAAGCTTATAATTTACATAATTATAAGCTCCTTGAAGTTAGGGACTATGCAGGACGTGGCTGGGGGTGAGGTGGGGTAGGTAATGCATGCAAAGTAGAACATGATAAATTCGAAGGGGGAGGTGTGTGATCTCTACTCCATGTGATCAAGGAAGGCTTCATTGAGGAGGTGACACTCAAACTGGGCTTCAAAGGAAGAGAAGGATTTCAGTAGACTCTATACCAGGCACAAAGATAAGAAGGCAGGAGAGGACAGGACAAGGTCAGGGAATTCTTGTAGCTCTAGTTCAGCGGGAATTTAGAATACACAAAGGGAAGCATATTGAAATAAGGTTAGACAGTTAGCTCATGTGTATATATGTCAGGGATCATAGGAGTCAAAGCTAGAAGGGACCTAGAGATTATCCAGGTCAAGGATTTTTAACTTGGGGGATCATGAACTTATTTTTTTAATATTTCAATAACCATTTCAATATAATCATTTTCCTTTGTAATCATATGTATTCTGCTTTACACATTGAAAAAATATTCTTCTAAGAAGCTGCTTCACCAGACTGCCAAAGTGGTCCATGACCCCCAAAATGGTTACAGACCTCTAGTCCAGTCCCATCCCCTCATTTACAGATAGGAAACGGACTTTGGAGACGAAATGATTTGCCCAAGGTCACATAGGCCATAAGTGACCTGGCCAGAATTCAAACTTGTACTCTCTGACTCTAAATTCAGTGTTCTTTCCACTACACCAGGGTGTGTACACATGTATGCATACATGTGCACATGTGTGTGTACGCATGCAAATGTAGATATCTGTGCATGCGTGAGAGCTGATGGCTGGCTCTATGTGCATGCCAATGTGCATCTGGGTCAAGGCCCTTGGCTGCCAGAGCTACCCTCACAGAATCAAGACCTTGTTGATGTCCTGCCCTCCCTGTCAGGCCAGGGCCTGGGCAGTGCTCCCAACTTTCTCTAGGAGCTGCTACAAGCTGTGGTTTCTTGTTTTTATTTAACACTCAGGGGTTGGGAAGCCAATCTCCTCTGCCCAGATCTGTAGCCAGAGCTCCTCTATTCAGGGTTGGGTTTTTTTTTTTCTTTTTTTTCTTTTTTTTTTGTAGTGTTATTGCCATCTGCTGTTCTTATGTGGGATAACAGGAAGAATGGAAACATCCTTTCCTCAAGTGAATTGCTAGGGCCTGGTGATCCCTTTTAACAACAGTTCAGCATGAAAGCGATCCCCTGGATCCCTGCCTATCTCAGCTCAGCCTTCGAATCCTTGACACTTTCAGTTATAACCTCTCCACCTCCGACACAGATGATAATCCTTCATCTTTCCCAAAATTTTGCCGTACAATTTCACAAGCAATTTCACATTATCTCATTTCTTAACTCACATTTATACAGCGCTTAGGTTTTCTCATTTGATCCTCACAACAACCCTGTGAGGTAGGTACAATTATTATTCCCATTTCACAGTTAAGAATATTGAGGCAAACAGAGATGAAATGCCTTGCCTGGGGTCACACAGCTAGGAAACATCTGAGACAGGACTTAAACTCTGGTCTTCCTGACTCCAAGGACCCACACCATCCTTTCCTCATGGAAATTTTCATGGTTCCATGACCCTGCTCTCTCTTGCTTCTTCTCTTACCTTTCTAATTACTCCTTCTTAGTGCCCTTTGCTGAGACAGTTTCTCATCTTCCCAAGCCCTAAGTATGAATTTCTCTTTTGGCTCTATCATAGGTCCCCATGTCTCCTCTGTCTATACCCTCTCATGGTGATCTCATTTGTTTCTATAGGTTTGGTCAATTTAAGAAACATTTATTTAAAAAAAGAAAAGAAAAAAGAAACATTTATTGCCACCTCTATCTAGATGGTTCTGAGTATGTGCGTGTGTGTGTATGTGTGTCTGTGTGCACGCATGCGCGAGCATATGTTTTGGATGTATCTTGGGTGTAAGTCCAGGCCTAATCTTTCCACTGACCTCTAGTTCCGTATCTCATGCTCCCCTCTAGACATCCCAACCTGAACTTCCACTAGCCCCTCAAATAAACATTTAAAATGGAATTCATCTTCCCCCCAATCTACCCTACTTCCCATTTCCCCCTTTCAGCTGATGGCACCATCATCTTCCCATTCACCCAAGCTAGACATCTCAATCATCTTCATCTCTTCCCTTTTTCTCATGTCTTCGAAGTTCTGTTGATGTATGCTTCAATTCCCTTTACTCTATTTATATTAACACTGTCCTTATTCTAACTCCATTACTTCTTTGCTTTGACTATTAAAATAACCTCATAATTTGTCTCCTCATCTCCAGTCTCTCCCCCACTTCTATGCCTTGGAAGGCAAGTATTATTATCTCCATTTTATAGATGAGGAAACTAAGACTCAGATACGGAAAAATGACTTTGAGAAACATAGAATTTCAGAACTGAAAAGGAACTTAGATATTAACTATCTAGACCCTCTCATTATATAGAGGAGGAGATAAAGGGGTTTGTTCAAGGTCATAATTCAATCCAGCAATTAAAAAAAATCTATAGGCACCTATCAAGTTTCAGGGCACTGTACTAGGTGCTAAGGGAGGTACAGTCCAAATTACTTTCTCATCATCTTCCCTTTACCCATCTAAATGAAGTAAGAGGTAGGGTTTGCTGTTATACATTTAAGTCCTTTCTCTATAGGTTCACAGGCCATCATTCTAACCAAATGGTTAGAGTGAGACTTGCCCTCATGGGGCTTACATTCTATTGTTGTTCAGTAGTTTTAATCACTTCCAACTCTCCATGGCCCCATCTGGGGTTTTCTCGGCAAGGATACTGGAGTGGTTTGCCTTTTACTTCTCCAACTTATTTTACAAATCAGGCAAACAAGGTTAAGCATCTTGACCAGGGTCACACAGCTAGTAAGTGTCTGAGGCCAGATTTGAACTCAGGAAGATGAGTCTTCCTGACTCCAGGCTCAGCATTCTATCTACTGTGCCATCTACATTCTAGCTAGGACTTATAAAATCATACATTTTAGAGCTAGAAGGGATGTGAGAGATCTTTGGTACAAATCTCTTATTTTGCAAATGGAAAAAGTGAGGTCCAAGTTCATGTAATAAGAGAAAGGGTTAGCTTGGACAAGAGGAAAGAAAACCATCCTTTGAGATTATAGCCAATGAAGAAAGAATAATATGGAAACATTTTGAAGAGTGAATCAGGGTATCAGGGTGGATAAGAGAGCTCATGATAAATGCCCTCAATCTTTTTAGTAAAGTAGGAAGCAAGATCATCTGCTGAGAGGGGGGAGAGAAGGTGAGAAAATAGGAGAAGCTTGAGACCAGATAATGTAGAAAATGTGATAGTTAGAAAGTAATGTAACCCATGGCCCCAAATCATGGAGAGGGTTCAATTTTAGAGGTGGAATAAGGGAGAATTCTCTTAGCTAATAGAATTGGGTAAAAGGACCCTCAGCTATCATGTAAGCATCCAGACTACGGATACATCAAACATAAAAGAGACCTTAATTATACTGTTCAAACAAAAAATACAAAGAATCAAAGTTCATAAATGGTCAAAAGACAGCTCTCCTTCCCTCCCCACTAAGTCCCACCTCCCAGAAAGCTGTTGTCTTCCAGATTTATAATGTACTTATTCTTGGTACCCCTACTTTCACCAATACATACATACATACACACACACACCACCACCACCACCACCACTACTCAAGAACTGCTAACAAATCAAGAAACCCATCTCTCCACTCCTGTAAACGCACACAAACTTCTAAGCTCATAGTACTAGCCTGAGGTTGAAACTCAACCCCTACCATTGATAAGGAAAGCACTCAGGTCACAGTGTTAATAAGCCTTTTACCCCAGACCAGCACAGTTCATATAACTCACAGTACCAATGAAGGGAAAGATCTAGGTTTGGCTCTGGCCCCAAATTATCCTCCGCTCAAGCTATCCTCAGCTACCCGAGGAACTCCTCTGATGGGTCCAAAAGGCCTGGTCCAGAAATTCTGTCATTGTTCTGCCACTTCTCCACTGTCAGCTGATATTCCTGCATCTCCCAGTCAAGCCAAGGGCCCCCATGGAAAAGAATTAGTCTGTCTTGGTCTAAGTGTCTGGTCCCGACCCACTGCCCTTCCTCCTTCCCCTTCCCTCTCTTTTCCCTCTCCCCACCCCAGGTATAGTTCTCTTCCTCTATGTTTCCGCTCTTCCTCTTAAAGGAAATGTTCAAGGGTGTGGCTCAGGTGCCTTAATTGTTCATGAATTAATTAATCATCTTTAATGGTTTAATGATAAAGGGGCAAGGGGACTATTTAAAGTCAGGAGAATTCACTACTTACCAAAAAGCTAATCTTGTCAGAGGATCTGCATCTCATTATGGACATGCTAGAGGAATTCAGGAAGACTTTATCAGGTTTACACTCTATAGTAATAAAAATTTTGTCATACTGTAGTAAGGCCCAGTTGAGGTAGGCTATCATGAACTTGAAAAATATTGTGACTTTATAACTATGTAAAGAAATGCAACATTGAAAGACTTCAGGATTCTGATCAATTCTGTGGCCAAATATGACTTTAGAAGTCTTGATGGTAATGAATGCCCCTCTCCAGAGAGAAGGAAGACAATAGATGCAGAAGGAGGCATACAATATAAGACATAGCCAAATAATTGATCTGTTTCATTTGACTGCATTCACTACAAAAGGAGTTTTTTTGAGGAGGGGAGAAATTGGGAAATAATAATATATACTTTAAGAAAAAAAGGAAAGAGCATCAAGAAATTATTTAAAAAGGAAGAAAATTTATGAAGCTCTTTAACAACACTCACTGACTTGAAAATAGGAGCAAAGAAAGTTGATGTAAATGACTCAAGGCTGAGGATTAGTAGGACAAGGGAGAAAGGGATTTAAGGGTAGAAATAGTGGCTTATTAAACTTGTTAACTATAGGATCAAGACTGAAGAGAAAGGGGTGGTAAATACTAGAACAGGGATGACAGAGAGGAATTTTGATTTGGAGTATATAGGTCACAGTGAAAATGAAGAGCAGATATGAGAGGAGAGAGGTCATATGTAAAATGAAAAATAAGGGATTATGATCAGAAATGGGGAAAGGAAGAGAATAAGCATTTATTAAATAATTACTACTTGCCAGGGTCTGTGCTAAGTATTTAACAAATGTTATCTCACTTGATTCTCACAATAACCCCAGGAGATAGGTGCACTGATCCCTATTTTCCAACTGAGGTTTCAGACAGAGGTTAAGTGACTTGTGCCAGATCAAACAGCTAGTTATCATTGGAAGCCAGACAAACTCAGGTCTTCCTGACTCCAGGACCAATGCTCTATCTACTATGCCACCTAGCTGCCTCTAAAGGGAACAATCAAAGTGCAAAAATCCTGGAAATGAAAACAATGTGTTGATAGATCTACTTCAGTCTCCCATAATACACAGTAGCCACTTAGGAAATGTTTGTTGAATTGAATCTTAAGGCATGACCATGCCTTTGGGTGGCTCAGGGAGAGAAAAAAGGGAAGTGATGAAAAGTAAAGAGGGTTATAAATTGGTAATCCAGGGTACCTGATGAGTAAAAACATGAAGTCACCTAGTCATTGAGAAGTTGGGGTAGGCAGGAAGACTGAGTCAGGCACTAAAGTCACTAAGGAAAGAGAGTGATTAATCAGGTCAGAAGATTGTAGCAAAAGTCATCTGGAAAGGATACAATCCTGCGCTGTAGAAGGAAGAGGTTACTGAGCAATGGTCGTAGGATCCTAGATCTAAAGCTACGAGAGACCTCAGTGTCCGTCTAGCATAACCTCTTCTTTTTATAGATGAGGAAACTGAGGATGAGAGACCTTGAATGACATAGATGGTAATAATCATAAGAGGTGAGATTTGAACCCAGGTCCTTTGACTTAAGGGTCAGTGTTCTGTCCATGCTGCCTCCTAAATGTTAGAAATTTTCCTAATTGAGGATCCTAAGCTATTGTCATTCTACTCATAACTTTTCTTCTAAAATTAACTCCATAAAACAGCAGAGAAAAGAGGCTAAGCAGACTTAAGGACCATTATATTGCTTTAGGCTAAAAGCGAGCTAGTTATAACAGGGTATGTTGAATTCAATGTCTAGCGTCCAATGTGAGAAAGGAAAGGGGGCAGGGTAAAAACAGGCAAGACCTAGATGAGATTCAGCCCTATGCCTCCTAGAAAAGGCAGAAAGTATCAATAGTGCCACCCACTGGTATCATGAGTAGCAAAAGAGGTAGAATCCAGAAGTTATATAATAGGGAACAAGGATTTTTCCTCCTATCCCAAAGTATTGAGAGAAAAGGGCTTATCGAAACTGGAAAGAGTCACTAGCGATTAGGTATCTTCCCCAGAGAAAGTGAGGTTCCATGAGAACCAAAAGTAGAAAAGTTTGTGAGAAAAACATCTAGGATGAAGAGGAGTTGTTGTTGATGATGATGATGATGAAGAAGAAGAAGAAGGAAAAGAAGAAAAAGAAGCAGAAGGAGAAGGAGAAGAAGGAAGAGGAGGAGGAAGAGGAGAAGAAGAAGAAGAAGAAGAAAGTAGAGAAGGATAGGAACAGAGGAAGGAAACAGTTAAGTGAATGGGAATGAGAATATTGGAAGAATAGTAACAGAAAGAGAATACTGCCTCAGCAGATATATGTTCAAAATAACAATGATTAGAAAAACACAAGGTTGGAATTTACAAACCATGAGTCAGGGAGCACTATAACAAAGGAGAAATTGATGGACAGAACTAGTCCCAAACACCTCATAAGAATACTGATGTGGAACTATACAAATCTAACAAAAGATAAACAAGAGATAAAGCATCAAAATACTTTAGAACAGTTAAATATGTTTAAGTCTTTCACAGTTCCTGAATGGGAACAGAAAGAAGTTTATATATTTCCTCACTGGGCAAGATACCTTTACAATTGGCCATGTATTGGAGGAAAACCTTCACAAATAAATATGTAAAAGCAGAAATATTAAATACATTCTTCCTAACCATAATGTAATAAATCGTATTCAGTAAAGGTTTTTGAAGAATAGATTAAAATTAAACTGGAAAATTATTTAAGCCAAAGGAATATGGAGGGAAAGGCACAATGAATAGCAATAACTGTTAATGTGAATGGGATGAATTCACCCATAAAATAGAAGAGAATAGCAGAATGGATTAGAAAGCAGAAACCAATAACTTGTTTATAAGAATCATACTTGAAACATAAAGATTCACATAAATTAAATATAAGGGGCTCGAGCAAAATCTATTATGCTCCAAGTAAATCTAAAAAAAAGGCATGAATAGCAATCGTGATCTTAGACAACAACAAAAAGAGATATGATATAAAGAGAAAATCATTTTTTCTGAAATGTACTATAACAATGTTAATTCATTATTAACAATTAATCATTACTTATCATATATGCACCAAATGGCTTAGCATCTAAATACTTACAGGAAAAGTTAAAGGAGTTATGTGGAAATATAGATAATAAAGCTATAATAGTAGTTAACCTTTCTCAGACCTAGATAAATCTAATGGAAAAATAAACAAGAAAGAAGCAAAGGATTTGAAAATAATTTTAGAAATGTTAGATATGGTATACTTCTTGAAATTATTGAATGAGGATGGAAAGGATTATACTTATTTCTCAGCTGTACATGGCATCTTTACAAAAACTGGCCATCTAGTAGGACATTAAAGCTTCATAAGCAAATGCAGAAAAAGAAAATATTAAACACATATTTTACAGACCACAATGCAACTGAATAAACTGTGAAAAATTAATTGGAAACTGAATGGCAATCATATAGAATGAGTGGGTCAAAGAAACAATAATTTCATTAAAGAAAATTACTATGAGACAACATACCAGAATTGGAAGGATTCAGCCAAAGCAGTTCTTAGTGGGGGGAAATGTATATATAAAAACATATTCATCAATGAAAGAGCAGATCAATGAATTGAGCATATTTATCTCATTCTCAATGTGGGGAGAGGAAGGAGGTAGGAGGGAGAAATGGCAATTTTTCATTGATTGAAAAAATTTTAATTAAAAATGTAAATCGGTATTAACACTGCCCATTTATTTCTCTCTCTCTCTCTCTCTCTCTCTCTCTCTCTCTCACACACACACACACACACACACACACACACACACACACACAGAGTTGTGTATAAAAATGTAACTTACCCAATAGGGAAACAGGAAAAGAAAGGAATAAGAGAAAGGGGGGGATGAAAAAGGGAGAGCAGATTAAGGGAGGCAGGATAGAAGCAAAATAGACTTTTGAGGAAGGACAGGAGAGAGAAAGAGAGAGACACAGAGACTATGGAAATATGTTTTGCATGATTTCACATGTATAATTAATATCATATTGCTTGCCTTCTCAGTGAGTGGGATAGGGAGTGGAAGGAAAGAAGGGAGAGAATATGAAACTCAAATTTTTGAAAAGAAAAGAATGTTTACAATAAATAATGATTTTTAAACAGAAAGGAGAGAATACGAACAAGCATTTCAGAGGAAGAAATACAAAATACAAAAAATGCACTAAATGATAATTAGAGAAATGCTAATTTAAACAACTTTGAGGCTCTACTTCACAGTAATAGATTGGAAAAACTGGCATAAAAGGAAAATGCAAATGCTGGAAGTGCTGTGGGAAAATGGGTATATTGATGCCTTTTTGGTGGAACTGTGAACTGATCTAGCCATTCTGGAAAGTAATTTGGAACTATGGCCCCCCAAATTATTAACTGTGCATAACCTATGACTTAGCAATACCCCTACTAACTCAGTATTCCAAAGAGATCAGAGAAAGAGGAAAAGTATCTGTATGTATGAAAATATTTATAGCAACTCTTGTAGTGGTAAGGAACTGGGAATTGAAGGAGTACCCTTCAATTGTGGAAAGGCTGAACAAGTTATGTATATGAATGTGATAGAATATTATTATGCTATAAGAAATGATGAAGGGGATGATTTCAGAGATACCTGAAAAGACTTGTATGAACTGATGCCAAGTGAAATGAGCAGAACAGTCTACCAACAACTACAATTTAAAAGACTTAAGAACTCTGACCAATGCAGGTAACTGACCATTAGTTCAGAGGACTCATGATGAAACATGCTACCCACATCCTGACAGACAGGTGATGAATTCAGATTACAGATGGAGACATATTGATTCTACATGTTTTTAACCATGTTTTTGTTTTTCTTTCTTTCTCAGTGTGGGGGAAGGAGGGAAGTAGGAGGGAGAAATGACAATTCTTCATTGATTGAAAAAATTTTAATTAAAAATGTAAATTGGTATTAACATTGACCATATCACTATAAAACTACTCCAATACTTCATTATTTCACCAAAGTGTCCCTAGGTTGTCTATGGCTATGCCAGGAAAATTCAGGTCTTGAGAGATTATGCAGAGCTTGAGGTATTGGTACAAAGGAGATGAACTTTGAGCATGGATCTAGGGATAAACTGTGCCACTTGTTTTGAATACCAGCTGAGCTAAGATTACAGAGGCCTATCATTGGAGGGTTGGATAGTAGGGGATAAATTTGGGTAGGTCATGGTATCTCATGGGGATTATTCTCTAGGGCAGCGGTGGGGAACCTGCAGCCTTGAGGCCACATGTGGCCTTCTAAGTACATTGGTGTAGCCTTTTGACTGAATCCAAGTTTTACAGAACAAATTCTTTTGTTTTGTGAAGTTTGAATTCAGTCAAAGACCACATTTGAGGACCTAGAGGGCCACACGTGGCCTTGAAGTTGCAGGTTCTCCACCCCTGCAACTAGGGTATAGAAGGATTGAAATCTGAATTGATAGAAATAGTATAGTAATGGTACCAATTAAATCACAAATCTTTTAATGTATTGTATCACTATATAATAGTTCTCATATCCTACCTATGACAAAATATAATGGTAAGTATCTAGTTATTGTCTCATCTACTGATTGTTTTCCATGTCCTGTCTTCCCAACTTAGCTATAAGCCTCTGTGAGGAAGGTCACTCATCTTGGAATTTTTTCATAGCACATAGAGCTGAAAACAAAGTTAAGCACCTAATAGGCACTTAAATACTTGCTAGTTCTTTTTATTTTCATGCTCACCACCCTAAGGTGTATGGTAGTCAGGATATGTACCATTATGTTCATTTTATCTATAGCTATCGTTTGCCCAAAGTCACAGCTAAACATGGAGCCGCAATGGAAACATTTGTCTCCTAATTCTTCATCCACTACCCTCTTTGCTATACCATATTCCCTCAGGCCATCAGCTTTTCAAGTCTAGCACTCTTTCCTTTACAGTGGCACCAAAGGACATTTTCTATTTGAAGTCCTTCCTTTCTTCTTAGCCCCGCCTTTTCATAAAGACTTCTCTAAGGTCCATCCAGGTGAAATTGACCTTCCCCTGGCTTCATCACTCTTCTCCTCTCTCCCTCCCTGCTCTTCAAATGCAGAAACTTTTTCTTTGAGTTTAAATCAGTCTTTGGTTTTCCCACTGGGGGACTGGGAAGAATCCCAAAATTTATGATATAGTAATAAGAGCTCTGAACTGAGGGTCAGAATACATAATTCTGCCACAAACTAGTTATTTGACTTTAGACAAGTTACTTAGCTTTGCTGGATTTTGGCTTATACCTATGTAAACTGAGGGGTTGGACTAGATCAGAGATGTCAAACATGATTGTGGCCCACAACGCTCCCAAGTATGGCCCAAATAAAATAACAATATAATTAGGAAATAGCTAATAAAATAAATAAAAATATAGATAATGTTAGTATATTGTTTTCTAAGTCAAAATACAACCCGCAGGGATCCTTACATATTGTTCCACAGCCTCCTTATCTATTTGAGTTTGACGTCACTGGGCTAGAAGCCTTCTGGGGTTCCTTCCAGCTCTTATGTTGTATGGATATAATTAGGTTCAATAATTACAAACAAAAAAGAGCTACTGGTTTGAGCAGCAGAGCTCACATTTCTACAATACTTTTTTTTTCACAACTTTGAGTTACAGGTAGTACAAATATTACTCCCTTTTTTACAGATGAAGAAACTGAGTCACAGTGAGTTTGTCATAGTATGTGGATTAAAAAAATAGCATAGCCAAGGCTCAAAGGTAAATTTTCTAAATGTCTAATATTCTCTGTGCTACAAAATTTTGCCAGGAGATAAGTTAATATGTGTGAGACTACTGGAGCTCATGTTTTGTTGCCATAGACTTTTGAGAACTCTGGTTCACTGCCACACCATAATAAGGCACCAGGACAGGGTGTGAGTGAAGGAGAACTTTACATAAAGTAGATGCTTAATAAATATTAGTTGAATTAAAAACAAACAAACAACCTAATATCAGGAAATGAAATAGAATAAGACATAAAGGAACTCACAAAGAAAAAATCCAGATCAGATGGATTTACAAGTGAATTCTTTCAAACATTGAAAGAAAATCAATTCCAATACTATGTGAATTGTTTGCAAAAATAGGATAAAAAAGAAATCCTTCCAAACTCTTTAATATAAATATAAGCTTGATACCTAAACCAGGGAGAGACAAAATAGAGGAAGAAAACTATAGAACAATATTCCTAATTAACATCAATGCAAAAGTGTTAAATAAAAGATAGAGTATCCCCAAAACAAAAGGATACAACAATATCTTTTATAAATTACATATTCTGATCATCAGCATTTCTATATATTACTAAAAAGGCCAACAGCAAGAAATAGAAAGAGAAACTCCATTTAAAGTTACTGTAGATATTATAAAATATTTGGGAGTCTACCTGCCAAAACAAACCCAGGAACTATATGAACGCAATTACAAAACACTTTTCATACAAATAAATTCAGATCTAAATAACTAGAAAAATTATCAGTTGCTCATGGGTAGGCCAAGCTAATATAATAAAAATGACAATTCTACCCAAATTAATTTACTTATTCAGTGCCATACAAATAGAACTACCATATAATTATTTTATAAAGCTAGAAAAAAATAACAAAATTCATCTGGAAGAACAAAAGGTCCAGAATATCAAGGGAATTAATGAAAAGAAACGCAAGAGAAGGTGGCCTAGCTGTACCAGATCTTAAATTGTATTATAAAGCAGCAATCATCAAAACTACTTGGTACTAACTAAGAAACAGAGTGGTAGATCAGTGGAATAGGTTAGGCATGCAAGACACAGTAGTCAATGACTATAGTAATCTACTGCTTGATAAATCCAAAAATCCCAGCTTCTGGGAAAAGAATTCACTATTTAACAATAACTGCTGGGAAAACTGGAAAATAGTATGGCAGAAACTAGGCATAGACCAACAGGCATACACCCTACACTAAGATAAAGTCAAAATGGGTACATGATTTAGATATAAAGGCTGATAATATAAGCAAACTAGGAGTGCAAGGAGTAGTTTACCTGTTAGATAGATAGAAAAGGGAAGAATTTATGTCCGAACAAGAGATAGAGAACATTATGAAACGCAAAATGGATGATTTTTATTACATTAAATTGAAAAGTTTTTGCACGAACAAAGCCAATGCAACCAAGATTAGAAGGGAAGCAGAAAGCTGGGAAACAATTTTTACAGCCATTGTCTCTGATAAAGGTCTCATTTCTAAAATATATAGAGAAATGAGTCAAATTTATAGGAATATAAGTCATTCCCCAATTGTTAAATGGTCAAAGGATATTAACAGGCAGTTTTCAGAAGAAAAAATTAAAGCTATAGTCATATGAAAGTCATATGAAAGAATGCTCTAAATCACTATTGATTAGAGAAATGCAAATCAAAATGACTCTGAGATACCACATCACACCTTTCAGATTGGCTAACCTGACAAAACAGGAAAATGATAAATGTTGGAGAAAATGTGGGAAAATATAGTTATACATCTAATGCATTGTTGGTGGGGTTGTGAACTGATGTAATCATTCTGGAGAGCAATTTAGAACTATGCCCAAAGGGCTATAAAACTGTGCATACCCTTTGACCCAGCAATACAGCTTCTAGGTCTGAAACCCAAAGAAATCATAAAAATGGGAAAAGGACCCACATGTACAAAAATATTTATAGCAGCTCTTTTTGTGGTGGCCAAGAATTGGAAATTGAGAGGATGCCCATCAATTGTGGAAAGGCTGAACAAGTTGTGGTATATGAATGTAATGGAATACTATTGTGCAACAAGAAATGATGAGCAAACGGACTTCAGAAAAACCTGGAAAGACTTGTATGGACTGATGCTGAGTGAAGTGAGCAGAACCAGAAGAACATTGTACACAGTAACAGCCACATTGTTCGATGACTAATTTTGATAGACTAGATGATCAATAAATTCTCTTACAAATATGATAATCTGTGATTTTGTTTAAAGGGGAAGGGATCCATTTTAAAAAGTTAGAAAGAAGGGGACCTATCAGTTCTAGATATCAAACTTCACTACAAAGCATCTATCATCAAAACTATTTGGTACTAGTTTAAAAATTGAGAAGTCAATCAGAGGAACAAATTAGGTACACAACAGTCAGAAGCAAAGAAACATAGTAGCATTGTTACTGTGGTTCAGTCATGTCTGACTCTGTGACCCCATTTGTGGTTTTTCTTAGCAAAGATACTGGTATGGTTTGCCATTTCCTTTCTCCAGCTCATTTTACAGGTGAGGAAACTGAGGCAAACAGGGTTAAGTCACTTGCCCAGGGTCACACAGCTGCCACATTTGAACTTAGGTCTTCCTGACTCCAGGCCTCAAGCTCTATCCAATGGGCCACCTAGCTGCCCAAAGAAACACAGAAGCATAGTATTCAATAAACCCAAAGACCCAAACTACTGGGCTAAGGATTTAACAAAAATTGCCGGAAAAACTGGAAAAGAGGTTGGCACAAATTAGGCAGAGACCAGCATCTCATACCATTTACTAAGATGAGCTCCAAATAAATATATGACTCAGACATAAAGGGTAATATAAAAAACAAATTATAACAGTAAGGAAGAAAATATCTTTCAAATCTATGGATGGGGAAAAGTTCATAGAAAAGAAAAAAGAATAGGTCAATCAAAGATTTTTTAGTGCACAGAAGATAATAGAAAACCAGAAAGAATAATAAACAAGCAGCAGCGCTTTGAAAGTTACATATTGAATATATTATATATATAAAGGGAAAAGTAAGCTCTACATAAAACACATTCATGGTTTCCTGCATAATCCTTTTTCTGTTCTACTATGTTTATGGAAATGCTCATTTTACTTGGGGTTTATTTGGTTAAGTTCAGAATAAGTATAATAAAATTCTAAAAAAAAAAAGGCATGGTAGTACACAGGTGCCTCCGTTAATGGTGTCTCACAGGTGGAACCAACCCCTTTAATGGATCCTTCCCCTTTAAACAAAACCACAGATTATCAGATTGGGAAGAGAATTTACAGATCATCTAGTTTAGTCTCCCCATTTTACAGAAGAGAATACTGAGGCCCAGAAAAAGGAAGGGATTTGCTTAAGGTAGGATTTGAACCAGGATCCTCTGACTTTACCAGTATTCTTTTCCATTCTACTGTGATACCTCCCTTCTTTCTCCTCTTCTCCTCTCCCTTCTTCAATTTTATATCACCTTTGTCTGAAAATTTGTCTGATAGGAGTATTGTAGGACTGACCATTTTGGCCAAACTGATCAGTTTCCACAGAAGTAGCCAGCATCCATTCTCCTGTTGTATAGACCCAGTGAGTGTCATTTGAAGAAGACCTGGCAAAGAATCCAGGCCAGCCAGAATGGTTGGGTATGAGCAGCCCCAGACAGCAGAGTGGGTGCTACCGCAGGTGGCATGAAGGATGAATCATTACCATAAGTCACTGTGGCTGAATTCAGAATGAGCCACTTACTAGGGATTTTCTGATGGGGGTAGAGGGGATAAACGGGAAGGATGCAAAGGATCCTGAGTGGTGTGTGGGCCAGAGAAGCTTCCAGAGTAGCCTCCAGACTTTGAATGAGGTCTTTACAGGGATGGAGGAGGGAGGAGGTGGACAGTCATTGTCTGAGTAATTTTCTTTTAAATGGTAATTCTGGTAATAGAAATAGAAGACAGTGAATCACTTCCCTTACCAAACCGTAAGAAAGGTTCTTTAAAGCTGTAGAATGAACAAATAAATTTACCTCACTGAGGTTTCCAAAGGATCCCCTCATCTTTGTGTTTCTAGATTTAGTGAGTAGGTCTACCTAAACTTGGAGATCAGCAATGGAGGAAATCCATCTTTCCCCAAAGTGTAGGTCCTTCTGGTAAAAAAAAAAAAAAAAAAAAAAATCACCAGATACAGGCACCTGATTCCTCCATTTGTCCTAGACTGGTAAGTTTAAATTAAAAGGAAAGATCTGATTGAGATACTAATCTCAGCTCATTAGGAACTGAGGTAGTAACTGATCTGGCCTCTTGTCCCTCAGCAAAACAGCCTAGAAGACAGGAGCCCACTATGAAATGTCTCAATAATGGAGTGGGCTCAGACCTCAGGCTAGAGCAGCTGATGGGGCTAATTAAGATGAATTGGCCCTGGGGGCAGTACAAAACAATCACCTTCTGCATCCAAATCAGAGGCCTCCTCTCTCCCCACACTGAAACCTAGAACCCAGACCCAGTGGATTGCTGGAACAACTAAGAGGGATCCTGACCTTCCCATCTCTTAGTAGCAGGAGAATTAAAGAGAGAGTCCCCAGCCAGAGAGCCCCTGAGACCTAGGGACTCCCCCACCACCAGGAGAAACCAATGATAGCCCTAGAAAATGTAAACTTGCTCAACTGGGCAGGTGGAAGAAAGAGGAAGAAAACAGCTAAGGCCACTGGGTAAAGCAGGAAATGTGGCAGGAAAAAGCCTAGGATTTTAGGTTGGGAAATGAGGATGAGGCCCAGTGGTAAGAGAGGGAGGACAGGGAAGCCACCCAACTATAATCAGGAAGAAGTGCAGGGGGTAGAAGACTGACAAAGCCAAGTGAGAGAACCCAGGAATGCTCAGCACCCAATCTTTTTGTTCTCACAACATGGGCAGAAATTTCCTCCATTTGTTCAATTGTTTCCAGTCAGGTCTGACTCTTCATTGCCCCATTTGGGGTTTTCTTAGCAAAGATACTGGAGTATTTCCTTCTCCAGCTCATTTTACAGATGAAGAAACCAAGGCAAACAGGATTAAGTGACTTGCCCTAGGTCACACAGTTAATGAGTGTCTGAGGCCAGATTTGAACTCAGGTCCTCCTCACTCTAGGGCCGATGCTCTATCCACTGCACCACCTAGCTTCCTCAATGGTTGGTCTTAATGTCTTCTAAGGTCCCTTCCTGTTCTAAACTTTTGATTCTATGATAATGAATGAATGAATGAAAATTCACTTATTAAGAATTTAGTATGGCCAAGAACTAGAGATACAAATGCAAAAGTGAAGATAGATAGCTGTCATCACTTAAAGGAGCTTACATTCTAATAAAGGAAAACCCTGTATATATTGGCAGTGGCAGCCAGGGAAGGGAGTTTTACTCTGGGAAGTCACAGGGATGGGGAACTTGCCCATGGGGCAGTCAACTGACATGTCTTTTCCAAAAGCAATGATATTGATTTGATGACTGTATCAAGAGAAAGAGGCACAGGGCAGTTAGGTGCCATAGTGGATAGAGCTCTGGTCTTGGAGTCAGGAGGACTTGAGTTCAAATCCAACCTCAGACACTTGACACTTACTAGCTGTGTGACCCTGGGCAAGTCACTTAACCACAATTGCTTCACCAAAGGGGAAAAAAAGAGGCAGAAAGTGGGGAAGAAGGGAAGGCTTAGGGATAGCTATTGGCAAATTGCATGGCCTGGGTGGACAGGTGGATGGGACAAGGAGTATCTGGCAGACCAGATGAGTTTTGTGTACCTCACCAAACGAGACATCTCAGCCTCAGGGAAGATGAAAAGCATCTAATAAGAGCAAAGACAACGAGAAGGAATTGCTTGAGACCCAGGTATCCTAGATAAAGCATTTATTAGGTGCTTACTATGTGCCAGGTGCTGTACGAAGAGCTACAAATACAAATACAAGCAAAAGCAAGAGTGGTGTATGATCATGATGGAATAATACTGTGCTATAAGAAATGAGCTCACTGATTTTAGAAAAACATGGATAGACTTGCACAAAATAATGAAGAGCGAATTGAGCAGAACAAAGAGAAAATTGTGCACTTTCACAGAAATATTGCTTTAAGACAATTTTGAGAAACTATCATTTTGATTATTATAAATACCCAAATTAACTACAAAGGATCTGTAAAGGAAGCTGCTATCTGCATCCAGAGAAAGAACTGACAAATAGAAGTATGTATACAATGGTTTTACATATGTATCTGACCAAGGCCTTTGATACTGTCAGTCTTGAAGGTTTATGGGAAATTATGTCAAAATTTGGTTGCCCAGAGAAGTTCATCCGTATTGTACATCAATTTCATGAAGGTGTGCTTGCCCAGGTTCTGGATAATGGATGATGCTCTCACGTTTTCCCAGTCACCAATGGAGTGAAGCAAAGCTGTATGCTTGCTCCCATGCTTTTTAGCATGTTTTCAGCCATGTTGTCAAATGCCTTCAATGAGGATGAACATGGCATCAAGGTCAATTACCGAACTGATGGTAAATTCTTCAACTTGAAAAGGTACAAGACAAGGTAAAAGTAGAGGGAGTATTGATGCATGATTTTCTGTTGGCAGATGATTGTGCACTGAATGCAGCCTCTGAAGCTGAGATGCAACAAAGTATGGATCAATTATCTGCTGCTAGTGCTAATTTTGGCCTGACAATTAACACCAAGAAAACACAGGTACTCTATCAGCCAACACCACACCATACGTATGTGGAACCATCAGTTACAGCAAATGGAGAAGTTTAGAATGCTGTGCATAAGTTCACTTACTTTGGCAGTATACTTTCCAGGGATATACACATTGATAATGAGGTTGATTCATGCATTGCCAGAGCTAGCTCAGTGTTTGGGAAGCTCCGAAGGAAAGTGTGGGAGAGAGGAGGTATTAGACTGACTACCAAACTGAAGATCTACAGAGCTGCTGTGCTGACCTTGTTGTTGTATGCCTTTGAAACCTGGACAGTATAGACAGTGCCATGCCAGGAAACTGAATCGCTTTCATTTGAATTGTCTTAGAAAGATTCTGAAGATTACCTGGCAGTGTAAGATACTAGACACTGAAGTTCTTTCTCGCTAAACTTCCAAGCATTCAAACTCTACTGTACAGAGTGCAGCTACAATGGGCTGGCCACATTGTTCAAAGATTATTTTATGGTGAACTTACACAGAGCAAGTGCTCACATGGTAGTCAGAAAAAGCAATACAAGGACACTCTCAAGGGCTCTCTTAAGAACTTTGGAATTGATTGCATGACATGGGAGACACTGGCACAGGACCACCCAGCATGCCATGCCCACATCAGAGAAGGTGCTATGCTCTATGAACAAAGCAGAATTGAAAGGAGTTCAAAAGAAACGTGAAATGTGAAAATTTAGAGAATCCACTGCAAATGTTCATATGGACTATTTGTGCCTAACTTGTGGTAGAGCATTCCGAGCTCACATTGGTCTAATCAGCCACAGTTGGACATACTACAACTTGACTCAAGCATATTGATGTCATTTTTTTCCTCTTTGAGAATGAAGGACAACCATATATAACGGGTGTGTGTGTGTGTGTGTATACACGCATATTTGTGACAAGTAGTAGCTGTCTCTAGTGTGGGGGAAAGGAAGAAAAAAGAGGGAGAAAGTAAATTCATGATAACTTTATTATATATTTAAAAGGAAGAGAAAGTTGTGCAAAATATATTTACAATTTCATGTGCAATCATCTTTATTTATATTATGGAAATGCTTGTCTTATTTCATAAATTTAAAATAGAATAAATTTTTAAAAAGCAAGACAATGCCTCCCCTCAAGGAGCTTACATTCTAATGGACAAAGGCAACATATATATAAGGGAGCTGAAAGGGGAGTTTGGTATGAAAAGAAGGTAAAATAAAGTCTGGAGATTCCAGATCAGAGCCAGGAAAGAAGAGAGCACAAATGGCCTAGGATCTTCTTGAAATGATGGTCCCTGGCAGGAACGGACCAATCAGAGAAGAGCTCCCAGAGACAGAGTTAGTCTATGTTTATATGTTGTATGTTTATTGTTTAAATGCTGTATGTTTAGCCTATGTGTTGGCCCTGGTAGATTGGATCAAATGTCTCCTAAGTGCTCTGGAGTAGAACCTAGGTTCTATGATTCTCCTCTCTCACCCACCCAGTGTCCCTGCATTTGTGATGACTCTGTTCAGAACCCCTCTTTATTACCACCTGCTTCACAGGACTATGTCATCATAAGTTTAGAGATGTAAAATAGCCAGGATTTGAACCCATGTCCTATGATTCCAAATGTAGCACTCCTACCAAAACACCCCTCTCCCTCAACACTTTCTAAATTGCCTATCATTGGATCATAAACTTCAATCTAGAAGAGACTTTAAGATGATACAATCCAACCCTTCACTTTACATGTGAGGAAACTGAGGTCTGGGGAGGTTAAATGGCTTCCCCATTGCTCAGGTCTATGCCATGGAATCTACTTCTCTTGCTCCACACCAGGAACCCCAGTCTCCTACCCCATCCCTAGCCCACCATGATCTTGCCTCCTCAGCCAGCCTGCTAGAGCTGAGCATTCCAGTTTCCTAAGCTCATGTTTTGCTTCTCCTTCTTTAAGTTTTAACTAACCCAGGCAGTTGGGAATGCGCGTGGCGGAGCACTCCTGTTGTCTCTGCTGGTGTTACTGAAACAAACTGCTCCAGGCCGCCCGAAGGCAGACATTCAGAGTTTCTCGGTTGAATCCAGCAGAGAAGTTTCTTGCATCACTGTTGAATGCCATCATGCTGTGATTAGTTAATCATTAAGTACATGGTGCTTTTAATTAACTGCCAACCCATCTCGGGCAGCTGTTCTGCAAATCACATTTGATCACGCTTCCCCCAGTCTGTGGTGATGGAGCACTTCAGTAACACAATTGGTACTTTTGGCTCGTGCTGCGGCTGCTGTTATTGCTGCTACTGCCACCACCAGAGAGCATCTACCCCAGCCCCCAGTGCCCATGAGGAATAGAGAAGCGATTGGTGAGCTCTGTCTGAGAGGGAGGCAGCCACTGCCTGTCTGCTCAGATTGGTGCCTGGAAGGCATGGCTGTTTGTGCAAGTAATACGTCTCCAGACTTGTCAAGTTGCGTCTGGCTGGGCCACAGGTATGGAGAGACACAGAGAGATAGAGAAAAAACAGAGAGAGACAGAGAGACTGAAAGGGATCGGGGAGAGATTTCTGTGTACATAGTGATTTTTGTGTTTATATGCAATGAGGCAATGAGGTTACAATGGAATCTGGAGTCAGGGGACCTGCATTCAAATTCCACCTCTAACACTTATTAAGCACGTGATCTTGACCAAATGACTTAACCTTCCTGAGCCACATTTCCTATATCTGTAAAATGAAGTTGCCCTAGATGGCCTCTGAGGCCCCTTCCTCCAGGGAACCAACCTATCCTTTTATATTTGGAGCCAGATGACCTGGGTTTGTTTAAAAATCGGCCTTGGAGTCAGGAGGACCTGAGTTCAAATCCAGCCTCAGACACATAACACTTACTGGCTGTGTGTCTCTGGGCAAGTCACTTAAACCCAATTGCCTTGCAAAAAAAAAAAAAATCCGCTACTTGTTACTTCTATTTACTGGTACTGCTTACTTCTATAGTAAGAACAAATCACTCCAACTTCACTGGGCCTCTGTAAAATTCGGGGGTCAGGTCATCTGATTTCCAAGTTCTATAGCCTAGGAATCCTAGGCATGTGAACATGTGATGGGAATATATATTTATGTGTACAGCATGCTTGTATACAAGAAGAGTACACATATGTGTCTGTATCTGATGAGTTTGTGTGCAGGTGGCACAAAGTTGTGTAACAGGAGCATTTGTGTGTGTGTGTGTGTCTGTGTGTCTGTGTGTCTGTGTGTCTTGGCATGTGGTTGGTGCTCTGTATTCACTACTAGGTGTATATAGCTATATGTCAGTGCATGGGGTCTGTACGTGGTAGGGTTGGGGTACATCAGGAATACAGAATTCAATGAGAAGTGACTTGTCAACAAATATGGCTACAGCTTGTCCCAGATCACAGCAACAGATAGACGGCTAGCAGAGCCACGATTTGAACCCAGGTCCTCTGGCTCCAAATCAAGCATATTTTTCCATGAGGATATATTGCACACTGCTCTGTTTCTTCACAGAGCTATAGAAATGTGAGCCAGTATTATCCTTCATAGTCCAATCCCCAAACTCTGAGAAAATCCCAATGGTACATAATGAGAAACAATTTACTTACTTTAAGCACATATAAATAACATATTTAAATAAAGAAGTCAGTTAACAAACATTTATTAAGTACCTACTACATGCTAGACACTAGGCTAAGCTCTGAGGATACAAAGGCAAAAATGAAATAGCCCCTGCCTCAAGGAGCTTACATTCTCATGGGGGAAGAGAGCATACAAATAACTGCACATCCAAGGCAGAGAATCAGTCAGTTAGTCAAATTAGCATTTATTAAGCACTTACTATGTGTCAGGCACTGTGCAAAGTTCTAAGGAAATAAAGAAAGTTGAAAAAAATAAAAACCTGTCCCTCCTCTCAGGGAGCTCATGATCTCACTAAGGGAAGGCACAAGCAGTCAAGGTGGGAGGAAGTGAGAGAATGGTGGGGACCAGGAAAAGAGATGGGATGGCAAAGACAGGAAGAGGGGCTCCTAAGACTGGTCAATCTGCCTGGGGAATCTAATTGAGTTCTGGCTGGTGCAAAGGCAGCTGCTCTCTTCTAATTACCTGCCTAGAATTTCAAGGGCAACACTCCCTCAAAAGGACCCAATTGTGGGGACACATCTGTAACAAACCTGTGGAAGGGTAGGCTGTTTCCCAGGTACCAGAACATCTCCCCTAACATCATACTTGACCAATGGAGGGAGAAGGCTGCCAATGGAGCTGCCATATGAGATAGCAGATGGGACATCCCTGGGCTAGCAGGACTCAACCAGAAGAATCTCCCCATGACCACCACCAGCAAGAATGTACACGTATCAGGTAACTTTCAAACATCGTGTTTGTTTGTTCCATGCAGCAACGTGAGAAGGGTATGTATTATTACCCCTATTTTACAAATTAGGAAACCAAAGTCCTAAAAAATAAAATTACTTACCCAAGACCACAGAATGAATAAATGACAGCTGGTAATCAAACTCAAAATCTGATCAATGGGTTATTGTATTTACAGCTGAAGGGGACATGAAGCATGATCTAATACAAACTCCCCATTTTACAAATAAGAAAACTGAGGCACAAAGAGGTTAAATGATTTGCTGAGGGTCACACAGGAAATAAGTAACAAAGTTAAAACTAGAATGTAGAGCATTTAGACTCCTGATCTAAGGCTCTATTATACCACGATTATTTCTGATCCTAAAGCTATTATATTCTATAGAGAAATATTACTTGCATCTGTAATGCATTTATTCTTGCATTGCATATTGTCATCTGTCCACATATTAATACAGTGCATTAATCCTTTGGGGGGAGCAGGGGAAAAAAAATCAAGTTCTGAGGTCATGTGACAGCTCTCACCATCATACCACAGCCAGTCGAAGCTAGAGTAAGATGCCACTTTGCAAGATATATAGTAACTATACAGGGTGACCCAAAAGTCATAATACAGTTTTGAGCTCTTACAGCTAATTAAGCTCAAAATATATAAGCTATTAGAGCTTAAAATTGAACTATGACTTTTGGGACACCATTTCTAAATCTTTCATCACCTCATCCTAAATTTAGATGACATATGATATAGATATAAATATAGATGATATCTATATAGACAGACTATATATAGATATACAGATATTGTCACCTGGGCTCTAGTCACCTGTGTTTCTCTTCACCCCCCAAACAAATAAAATACACAAAGACATTGGGCTGCTATAATTTCACAAATGTCAATATTTTCACCCTCAGTGGAAAAAGAGAACTCTGACCATTCAAAGAGCACATTTAAGGCTCGAGTCACCTCTGTCTTTTACTCAGTCCCCCACGAGGGAGGCCTTTTCCTAGAGAGAAATGTCAGCTTCATTCTCCGGCTTTTTAAGAATGGAGATGCTACTAGAACAATCTCCTTCTGGACAGAGGGAAATTAAATCGTCTCTAATTATCCTTCTCGGAGTGCCGTGTCCTCTTTCCTGCAGATCCACACTCTCCCTCCTCCAGCCCCTGGAGATCTAGGGTTTTATTCCTATTTAAATTACAATTATAATAATTAGGCTGGAAAGGAAGTTGGAGCTCAGGGGCTGGGATGTGCCAGACGGCCCCCTGGAGGTATGATTTGGGACCAGCTCATTATGGCCAGTCCTAAACCTTTCCATTTAATCGAGTTACTCTGCTTTTGAGGTCAGGAACCCTAATGTCCTTAGACTCTATTTCCTACAAGGCATGTGCCTACCCAGGGGGCCCTGACAAAGGTAAGTAAATCCTAGTTTGATCTTTCTGGGCAGATGCAGCAAGCAATACTTGATGGCCCAACCAGGCCAATGGGGTGCAGTTTCTCCCCTCCGAAGTTCCATTTTGTAAGTGGAAAAATGTAGAGGGGAGAAAGGGGAGAAGTTGTACTTCAATGAGGTTTGACCTGAGTTTCTTTGTCAAAACCCTCCTTGCCCTGGTCTAGTGATCTTAGAGGCATGGTAGGTGCTGCAGGAAGGGACCAGCAGTTACTACTCCATACATACAAGTCTTGGGCATCAGCCAAGACCAAACCCACACCCATGTCATAGCAGCCCCTTATGGACAAAGATTCTTTTCTACAGTGCATTTTCAGATCCATTATCTCATTATATTAGCACAATACTCTTCTGTGAGGAAGACTGGGCGGGTTGAATAGCTTCTTTTAACAAATGAGGAAACAGAGGTTCACAGGTGAAATGACTTGCCCAGGCTCACACATCTTGTCAAATTCAAGCCTGGCTTCCTGACTTAAAATCAGATTTTCAGGGTGAAAGGAAGCCTTAGAGGTCATCAATTTCACCACCACCACCCCCATTTTAGAGATAAGGAAACTAAAATCCGGAGACCTTGTCTTGCCCAAGGTCATGTAGTGACCTATAAGTGATAGGGCCAGAATGTGAACCCAGATCCTCCAAATCCAGCCCCTTTTCCACTGAACCATGTACCAAACACCACAGCCAGAAGGGACCTTAGAAAGCATCTATTCTAACCTCATTTTATGATGAGGAAACTGAGGCCTAGGGCAATGTTCTTTCAATGTCCACTATTGTGTCCCCCTGCCACACACACACACCTCCTTTCAACATACCCAGCTTTCAGCCCTGACCCTCCTCTATTAGACACAGCCAGCCTTTGGTGCCCATCTTCCCAGAACCCCTGCAAGGACTCCAGCATCCTCCCTCTGCTCCCAGATCTGGAAGAGATGTTCCCTCCAAGAAGAGACAGTAAGTTTTCAAATACGTAAATTGTGGAACATTCTCTGGCACATTCATTCAGTGACTTAATTGAGACATTTGCTTGGTGTGTCCTCAAAAACTAGGGCAGATATGGTGCTTGGAGTGTCTGTCAGCAGCTCCACTGACTCAGGCTCCACACTGTGACTTCAGGGACTTAATGGGTTTTCGATGGAACTTGGTCCAGCAACAGGGAAGCCAATTCACTCTAATAAGATAATATATATTTTAAATGACCCCTGTGAATTACAATGATATTGGGTATTAAAATACCAGAAAGTAGGACAAAATAAAAACTCCTAACCACCATCCTTCCAGAAGCTGCATGGAGGAACAGAAGTCTCTGTAGATTTCACCCACATTCCATTGCCTGGCCCATCACAGGCCAATCCAGGTGAGTTTTGTGCTTTTTGCAATCCGTAGCACTCCTTTGGGCCTCAGGATTTGAGCCTCTTTCCTCCAGCCAAGGGGGAAAAGGCACCAAGAGCCCTAAGTTTTCATCTCTGCTTTGTCACTAATTCTGTGTGACCTTGGACATGTCACTTAACTCTGTGACTGTTTCATTATCTATCAAATAGATAATGTAAGACCAGCCCTACATAACTCACAATGATGTTCAGGTTTTGAGGATAAATTTAGTGAATAATTATTAAGCAGCTACTGTGTATAAAGCAAATTGTTAGATACTGTGGTTGACAGAAATCATAAAACACAATTGGTATTGATCTTAGATGCCATCTCATCAAACCTCTTTGTTTTACAGATGGAGAAACTGAGGACCAGAAGGTTAAATAATGTTTCCAAGGTCACATAGGTAATAAGTAACAGACATGGAATTCAAACTCAGGGTCCTGTGACCCCAAACCTTTACAATCTGATAGGGCAAATAAAATAATGAATGCTAATCCATACTAGCTATATGACCTAGGGTAAGTAACTTCCCACCCCCCAATGCCTCAGTTTCCTCTTCTGTAAAATTAGTTTAAACAAGAAGTTTTCTAAGGTCCCTTTTGACTCTGTATGACATAAGTGCTTTGAAAAGTTTACAATTAATTTCAACAAGGTTTATTTAAGCATCTGCCATATATAAGGAACTGTGCTGGGCACTGGAGATAGCAAAAATGAAATAGTCCTGGCCCTCATGCAGCTTACATTCTATCATGAGGATATAACACGTATCATTAGTAAATGCAAAGAAATATACAAAGTAATACATAACATTTTTAGAAGGGAAATAAGGATCAGGAAAAGCCTCATGTAGAAGCTAGCACCTTAAATATACTATGAAGGCATCTAGAGATCCTCCAAAGAAAAAGTGAGGAAGGATTACAGATTTTAGGGACTGCTCTTATTAAAGGAGCTGCCTTGCCTGTCCTTGACCAGCACTTCGAACCTGTACTCTGGAGTCTGAGACAAAACTCCTTAGCTCTGCATTTCTGAAACACATATTCACATTTATCCTATTCTGTGCTGAATTGCTAAAGTCACTGCTGTCCAGGCCCTCCCTGTTCTTCATCCCCAAAGTGACCTCCAATCCCTCTACCCCTCCATTATTTCCCAGGTCATCAAGTGCAGTGCACTAGCTACATTTTTCTCCCTTCCAGTCTTGAACTCTTGGTGAATAAAGTCAACACTACACTGCCCTCCAATATCCCCATAGTCTTATCACCCATCATGCCTTACCATATTTACTATATCCCAACCCTGGATTGCTCCCACCATCTTGCTCACTCTGTTCCTACTCAAATGCTGCTGAATGGAGCTGGAGGAAGTCATGGAACCATGCCGATTTGGTTCACTACAAATTTATGTTATCTAATCTCAACCAGGTCCTCACTGCAACAAAATAATCCATCTATACTTTCCTAAATAATTCTCTATTCCACTCAAAACAGTAGTTGCTCCAAACTTTCTCTTCCCTACTCAAGCCCACCATAGTACTCTAACCCCCTGAGCTGAGGACTGGGCCTCATATTTCATTAAAAAAAAAAAAAAAAACAAGGCTGTTTGCCAAGATCTCCCTCTTCTTCCTTTTTCATCTGACATTCCTCTGAAATCATTTCCCACTCTCTTCCACTGCAGTCTTTGACAAAGAAGTAGCCCTTCTCCTCACTATGCCCTTGGTCCCATCCTCTCCCACCTTCTCCAGCAGATTTCCTCTACAATTATCCCTATTTATTCTCTCCCCACTCAATCTCTCTCTGTCTACTGGCTTCTTCACTGTTGCCTACAAACATGCTCATGTATCTCCCACGTATTCTCCCATTTAAAAAAAATCACTCAATCGAGATGTTTCTGCTAGCTCCCATCCTATATAGGCACCATACCTTTCTTTCTCAGTTAAACTCCTTGAATAAATCATCTGTACTCAGAACCTCTATTTCCTCTCCTCTCTGTCTTCTAAATCCTCTGTAATCTAGATTCTAACTTCATCATTCAACAGAAACTCTACAGTTAGCAATGATCTCTTACTTGTGAACTCAGTCTTATTGACCCTTGTGCATCATTCAGCCCTGTTGATCACCCTCTCTCCTTCTGGATACTCTTCGGTATTTTTGTGACACTGGCTCCCTTGGTTTTCCTCCCATCTGTCTGAGCACTTCTCAGTCTCATTTCCTGGAGCTTTATCCATGTCACACCAATTAACTGTAGGTGTCTCCCAGGCTCTGTCCTAAACCCTGTTCCCTTTTATCTCTATGCTGTCTCACTTGGGGATCTCATCAGATCCCACGGGTTCAATTATCTCCTCTATGCATGTGATTCCCAGATCTATTTATCCAACCCTAATCACTCTCTTGAACTGCAATCCCACATAACAAAATGACTATTGGACAATTAGAACCTGATGTTCCCAAAGGCATCTCAAACTCAACACCTTTTACCCAAAACCCACCCCTCCTCTTCCCTATTATTGTCAGGAGCACCACCATTCTCCCGGTCACCCAAGTTCACAACCTTGGTGTTATCTTCAACTTCTCACCCTCACTAGCTCCACATATCCAACCTACTGCCAAATCTTATTTCTACCTTCCTACCTCCCATAATACTCCTCTCTGCTCATGGAGTGACTGCCCGGGTTCAAGCCCTCCTCACTTCTATGACTACTAGGTGGTCTCCCTGTTTCAAGTGCCCCCTCATTCTAAACCATGCTCCGTGGAACTGCCAAAGTGGTTATCCTAAAGCATAGGAATGTGAATTGATGCAAAGTGAAATGAGCAGAACCAAGAGAACATTGTACATCATAATAGCAGTATTGTAACAATGAGACTTGGCTACTCTGATCAAGACAATGGTCAAGACAATTCCAAAGGACTCATGATGAAAAATGCTATGCACCTACACAGAGAGAACTGATGAATTCTAAATGTACATTGAAGCATACTTTTTTTACTTTATTTTTCTTGTCTTTTTTTTTTCAATATGGCTAATATGGAACTGTTTTACAGGACTTCATATGTATAATTGATAGCATAAATATGACCATGACATGCCCTGCTATTCAGTAACACCAGTAGCTGTCTGTCACCTCTGTGATCCAATATGAAGCCCTTTGGGAGGCATTTAAAACCGTTTACCACCTGGTCCCTTCCTATCTTCCCAGAATTTGTACACTCCTCCCCAGGCACTTTATACAGTGTATGATCCAGCTATACTAGCCTACTTGTTTCTCCTTGAACATGACACTCCATCTCTTGCCTCCATGTCTTTGCATTGACTGGCATAATCTCCATGCCTGGAATGCAATTCCTCCTTACCTCCACCTCTTAGAATTCCTTAGAAATTTCGAAGAATTTCTTCAGGATTTGCCTCAAAAGCCACCTACTGGCCCTCCTGGCTGCTAGAGCTTTCCACTCTAAGATTACTTATCATTTACTCTATATGTATCTGAATTATACCTTTTTATATAACTGCTCCCCCTTTAGGATGTAATTGAGGATAGGGATTATCTTTGCCTTTCTTTGTATCCCTAATGCCGAGCACAGTGACTGACACATAGGAAGTGCTGAATGGACTGTTGACTCCAAGCCTAGGGTAGGATGCCCCATTCTGAGCCTCTTCACACACAGACACACACCCAATCTCTGCCCCATCCCAGATGATCCATAGACCACCAACGGGTCCCAGTGGTAGCAGGGTATTATTTGTGAAGCTAGCCTTCTATGGTCCCTTATGTGCTTGTCTGGGCCAACCAACCCATGGAACCCACTAGACAACTAAAGGAACTGAACTGTGCTCTCTGAAAAGCAATTAGCAGATGCTTAGTTGACTCAGAGGATTAGACACCACCCCTGCCTCCACTTGAGATTAAGGTTAGCCTCTGGTTCTTCAGAGGGTGACAATAAGAATCATTAGCAGGATCAAGGCAAAATGAAAGGGTCAGCTCTTTGTGTTCCTAACCACAGGAAAGCCAGGCACCTTCAAACCAAAATGGTGGAATTCTCCATTTTTAGCACCTTCAGGGTGGTGGCAACATCCCTGAATCTGGAGTCAGGAGCTATAAGTTACAAATCTGCTTTTGCTATTTACTGCCTATAATGACGTTAGGTAAGACACTTGAAGCCATTTTCCTCATCTGGAAATTAGAGGATAGCAGTAGACTATCGCTAAGGCCATCTCCTGTTCTAAATCCTATGATTTTCAGATTGTGTCTGCTGTGCTACCCCCTACCTTTTCTATTTACATGTTAACTTCAGGTCTACCATTTGAGCCCTTAGCTAATTTCTTCATTCTGCACCTTTAGTGTGTGGCCATTCCAGGTCACAGCCTAAATGCAAGAGAATTCCAGGCTAGCTCATCTGAGCCTTAGCCTAGCAGGGTGGAGCTCAACTTTTCATTTCATTCTCTAGCCAGGCCCATTAGAGAACTATTTGGAGGTTGGTGACTTTCCTGCTGTTGCAGAGAGTTCTAGTTTTAATTTAATGCAGCTGTGAACTTAGCATCAGTTTTCTGTTCCACGGAATGAGGAACAGAACAAAAGGTGGAGAGTACCTACCCACTCCCCTGAATTTGCCACTCCACGTACCACCACTTGATGACACCAAGGTCAACGTCTTTGAAGGAGTACAGCATTGCCCAAGAGCAGTCTTTGGTCTCATTATGAAGATATGTGGCACAGTGGAATGAGCACTAGTCTGAGAGTCAGAAGACCTGGGCTCAAACTCAGAGTCTGACACTTATGGGAGCTTATGACAATTCACCTTTCTGAGTCTCAGTTTTCTCATCTGTAAAATGGTAATAATCTCTGCTCCATAACATGGTTGTGAGGTCATTGTGTATCCTCAGCATTACTCTGAGATCATGTATGCAAAGCACTTAAAAACCTTAAAGTGAAATGCTAACTGTTATCATTATATCCACAAATTGCATAGTGGAAAGGACATTGGAATCAAATGATAAGGGTCCATGTCCGAGCTCTGTTGTTCATCTCCCTGTGGGACCTTGAGTCTTAAGCTCTCTGGGCCTCAGTTTGTAAAATAAAGGGGTTGGAGTAGGTGCTCTCTGAGGTCCTTTCCAGTTCTAATTCTATGAACTCATGAAGTCATCTATGGAGGAATCATACAATTCAGAGTCTAGAAGTGAACTTAGAAATCATCTAATCTGCCCTGGAGTCAAGAAAACTGAGTTCAACAAGTTACTTAACCCTGATTGTGAAAGAAAGAAAGAGAAGAGGGAGGAGGGAGGGAAAGAAGAAAAAAAGGAAAGAAGGGAGGAGGGAAGAAAGGAAGGAATAAAGAAAGGAAGGGAGGGAAGGAAGGAAGAGAAAAAGGAAAGAAAGAAACAAAGAAAGAAGGAAATCATCTAATGCAACCATTTTGCAGAAGAGCAAACAGAGGTCCAGGGAAATTAAGTCTTGCCCAAGGTCCCCCAGGTAGTAATGGAACCAAGATTTGAACCCAGGCCCTCAGATAGTAAATCCATGACTCTTTCCACTACACTGATCTTTGGAAGACCAGGAAGGATGAAAGCATGGATCTTCAAAGGATCAAAGTATTATTATTATTGTTAATGATTCCATTGGAGCCCAGGCCACAAAACCTCTGTGGGCCTTGGTTCTTCCATCTAACAGTGCCTAACGAAAGATTTCATGATTGTGAAAGAAAATATCAGCTACCAGCTAGGGCCTCATGGCTATACTAGCTATTAAGTACCTAGAGGATCTACCTTAAGATTGTTCCCCTTGTTGTTATCCCTACCTCGATATCAAGTGCAGTGTCTTGAACATAGTTGCAGCTTAATAAATATTTTCAATTGAAAAAACGAACTTAACTGGGAGCAAGAAGGATCCATGGATATTAGGAAGAGGAAGAACAGGTCTGACCCTCTGCAAAATTGTGAAAGGGGTCAAGTTTGTCTTTGTTACTCCCCATTTTCCATCTGAGGACCAGCAGACTCCTGGAGTCCAAGTGTCTCCAGGATGCTCGGACACCTCACCTGCCCCCACCGACACAACCTCCTGCCAGAGTTTTTCTTCTCTGAGCCGTTCCCAAGCTCTGTTCTCCTTGCTCAGAAATGGACTGGGTCATATCCATTTCATTCCATTATTGCCACTGAACAAGATGCCTCTACAAGAAGTGGTCTGAAAAACTAATGCAGTGCAAAGTGTTAATAGCCTTAAGGAAACCAGTGTATGCCTTTGTTTGAAAGCTGGTCTGATTGTTTACATTTGGTTTTAAGATATTCAGAGGAAAAGGGTTGGTACCCTTAGGATTTAAAAGCTGGTTTTTATTGGCAGTAAGGCTACAAAACCTTCGATGTCAAACAAAGAAGGAATTCGCTGCTAATGGAATATTGGATGTTGATCAAGGAGGAGAGAGAGAACTGAGTAGCAGAGGAGAGAAAGATTTAAAGGATCTCGGAGTTGGCAGGGCCTGGTTAGAGGTCATCTAATCCAACCTGTACCTGAGCATCAACCCCTCCCACCACATCCCAGCTAATGGTCATATGGCCTCTGCTTGAGAGCACCAGTGATAAATAGAGACCCCTACCTCCCAAAGCAGCTTGTTTTACCTCTGGACAACACAACATCTCATTACTGTTCAGTCATATCTGACTCTTCATGGCCCCATTTGGAATTTTCTTGACAAAGATACTGGAGTGGTTTGCTATTTTCTTCTCCAGCTCATTGTACAGATGAGGAAACCTAGGCAAATAGGGTTCAGTGACTTGCCCAGGGTCACACAGCTAGTGAGTGTCTGAGGCTGGATTTGAATTCATGAAGATGAGTCTTCCTGCTTCCAAGGTCAGTGCTCTATCCACTGCACCACCTGCCTGCCCCAGCACAGTATCTGGCACATAATAAAAAAAAAAAAATATCTGATTGAATGATGTGTGATACTATACAAAGAAATAACAAAGGTCCTAGAGTCAGAGGAACACCTGGGACCTGGAAGGCACCTCTGAATTTTATTCCCTATGTGACCTCGGGCAATCACACCTCTCTGGGCCTCAGTTTGCTCATCTGTAAAATGCAAGGAGTTGCATTAGATGGCCTCTAAGGTCCCTTCCAGCTATCTTTCTGGTGGCATCCAGGAGTAAAGATCTTGTTCTCCCACAGCATGGGCACCCATGTTGGGTGGGGCAAAAGGCCACCACCTATCCCATTCCCCTAGGCTCAGTGGTCCTGAGAAATGAGCTTGTGGTTTTAGTCTGTTTGGTTTGTTTTCAGTTCTAGGTGCAGGGGGTAGAGTCCCTGCACCTGGGAGTTTGAGCCATGGGGACCTTGGAGGCAGGATTCCAAGCAGAGTATTACTGGTGGCCCAGCAGGGAAGCCCTGAGAAGCCAGTGTGCTGAAAACAAGGAAGCTTTGAACTCAGAACTTGGTGGGACTGATTCTATCTAGAAACTGAGCTAAACTGTCAACCCAATCCCACTCCCAATCCAAGAGACCAAGATCATGATGGAAGGAGGATTATGCCCCCTGCCAGATGTTGGGAAGGAATTTTGTATATTGTTCTTGCTATAGCTTTGAAGTAAATATTCCTTTCTAAAAGTTAATCCCACTGTTAAGTGGTTAAATGGAACTGGGATGCTTGGACTTCTAAAATTGAGGAACACAACTGTTGGGGGCTTGAGCTAATAACAGAGACTAGAGGAGCCCCCTCCCCCCAACCTCCTTTAAGGATACTGGAGAACCCTTAGAGGAGGGGTGAAATATGAACAGATCTTCAAGCAATAGGAGCCAGGGTTATTGAGCAGAGATCACAACTGTTGCAGGGGACATTAGGATATTAGCAAGTCTCTTAGTGTAGACAACACTCTGCTTCCCTTAACGGAGTCTAACTTTGCATTAACCTTTTTTCATTTGTGCTGTTACTATACCACTGATTCATAATGAGCTTTCGATCCATACATCTTTTATATGCAAACCATTGTGTACCTATACCAAGTATAACTAATCATTTTGGAATTGGAAGAAGAGAATCCTAGAGACACAACTGCTAATTTTTTTTTCTGGAGATATTTTTCACATCCCATCATATTGCATCTACTTACCCATCACTATTCTTACAGATAACACAGAGCTTGGGGAAGAGAATGTCCCTCAGAGAATGGGTTGATTAAAATACAGCACTAACCTTCACCACCAGCACCAGGTATCTCCTTTCCCATAGGATAAATACTGGGGAGTTTGAGGTCAATGTCAATTTCTTTTCTACCCAGGGAGCTGTCCCACAAGTGACTTCATAATTCCCTCTCATGTTAGTGTCTCTATTGGCCATGAGGGCCCCACACAGTAGGCAACAGGGATCAGAGGATGCTTCACCAAAATGTCAAACTTAGCACCATGGTCTTCCTTCTCACCTCACATCCCAGATACTACAGAACAACCTAGCACTTCATCCTCATCAGCAAAAGGAAAAAGAAAATCCCTCTATCATGTAAAACCAACAGAGGACACTAAGATGTCAGATCTAAAATCAATGAAATGGGATGCTACGAAGCAGAAGACAGGAGGGAAGGGGGCCAAGGAAAAAAAGCAGCCAGATATGACATACAACATGGAAAAGCTGGAACAGAAGCAAGGGAAGTCCTTGGCTGTTGCCCCCACAAAAGAGAACTACCAAGTATGCAAATGGGACTGGTAGAGGAGAAGCCTCTTGGAGGGTTTACATTCTAAGAGTTATGAGAGTGGGACCCCTATTATTTCTCCTTTCACTTAGAACATAATCTGACTCACACAGGGTATGAGTGGGGATGGATTTAAACCCAAGACCTATTGTCCTTGAATAACCACATACTGGTAGGAGTTTCCTCACTGAGTTCCTTATACTAATGAAATCACAAGTCTGCTACCAAAATTAATTAATTAATATTTAGGTTCATAGACATAGAACTATAAGGGATCTCAAAGGTCACTTAGCCCAACCCCTTCATTTGACAGATGGGGATACTGAGGATCAGAGAAGTTACAAGGTGACAAAGATAGCAGAACTGGGATTCAAAGCCAGGTGCAATAATTCTAAATCAGTACTCTTTCCATCACACCATAGCAGTACCAATCCACTTGTATGTCGCATCAACCCCAGGAGACCGCAAATTCCTTGAGAGCAGGGGATGTATGACTTTTCTCTTTGTACTCCCACTGCCTTGCATACAATAAACACTTAATAAAGTGCTTATTGGCTTTTTTTGTTTTGTTTTGGTTTGGTTTGGGGCTAGGCAATGGAGTTAAGTGATTTGCCCAGAGTCACACAGCTAGTAAGTGTCAAGTGTCTGGATTTGAACTCAGGTTCTTCTGACTCCAAGGCTGGAGCTCTATCCACTGCACCACCTAGCTGCCCCAATAAAGCGCTTATTGAATTGGATTGAATTGGTCCATCTATTTGAGCTGAATGCTTCTAAGCCCTATGGCTCATCTCTTCCATGTTCCCTCTTTCTCCTAGTTGACTAAGACCAAAAAGTCACAGGAAACACCGAAGAAACTTGAAGAATACCAGATACTTCAAGAAGAAAAAAAGCTTAGAAAACTATTACTGAAACCCACAAGAGAGTACCAACTGAGCAACTTTCCCCATGTCCCGGTAAATCAGTTCCTTCTACCTCTGAAGTCTTAGGTACTACCCAGGGAGAGCAAACCAAAAGAAAGACATGGTCAGGCATGCAGCTCTGACTTCTTGGTGCCTGCCTCAGTGAGCAGACCAAATAGCTCAACCTGACTGTTCAACAGCTCTTGGTGGCTACCTCAAGCTACTTGATCTGTAACAGTGTGTATTTAGAAGTGTCTATTTCACTCCATCCATCCATCTGTCCATTTCTTTTGCCCTTTTCCTTCTTAAATCACAACTATCCCTGTCCATCCGCCCTTCTCATCCCCCAGCTCCTCCCATCCTCTTCCCCAAGAGAACCATGGGCAGATAGAATTTCATTTTTAATGATGCCATCTCACACCAGTTCACCATACGAGGTCCATTTCTCAAAGCACTTCCTCACTTATTGTCTCTATTTCATGGCACCTCTTGTAAGGTAGCTTGTTATAAACTCCATCTGGCAAATGAGTATTACGGCCTAGAAAGGAAGAATGATTCATTAAAAGTTATTCAGCTAATTACAGCAGAATAGTTATTCAAACCAATATCTCCTGTCTCTCAGCCCATGTTCTTCTCATTAATCCACATTCAACTACCCCTTCCCCTGACTCTTACCTGGGGAGACTGGATGGATAGTACTCTCAGTTGACTCTTCTTCCATGGGCAAATTTCACAAGGGAAGGTAAAGACCTAAAATGAGGATGATCACTCCTGCCATGCACATCTTGTATGTTTATTGTATGGCTCAGATAAGATCCAGGCTGTGAAAGGAGTCACAAATAATTGCTTCTAAGAGAGAGAAGGGACTAAGCTCCCTAGGTTATAAAAATGGAAAAGACTAAAAAGTGTCCTACCTTCCTGGCCCCAGTGGAGACATCTCTTATTCTGAACCCCTTTGGTATCTCCTGAAACCCCTGTGAACTCAACTTTCTAAGATCGTAGCTTTGTAGTCATCCTGCTTAGATTTACTCTTGAACAGGGGCAAGATATGAGAGTTCTGGGGCCTCTTTCCCCCCAGACCATAATTATGATTCCATTTTCTCTTGTACTAAGTTATTCCTGAGGAATTCCCTGAAACAAGGGAAAAAATCTCCAGAGGAGTCTATAGGAATCCAAGATCCTTACCTCACCTCTTTTGCCACTTTGAAGGATGCAAACAAGAAGTTAATCAGAGGTAAGTGGGAATAATGTTCTTGTCTTTTCCCCCAAACTGGAAAGGGAGCTTTTCCTGTTTCTGAAAGGATGTCAGCAGCATCCCTGAATCATGCCTCTAGAGACTCATGGATTGCCTTCCTATAGAGAAGCAAGGGATTAATTTATATATTCTCTTAATAGCCAATGGGAAAAAGCAGGGAACATTCTTGATCAAAAGACTTGGTCAAGTGGTGAAGCTGGCCAAGTTGTCTTCAGCAATATCTCCTTCCTACTGTGCTCTTCTCCTTTCCCTTTAGGATCTGAGGAAAAGGTAATAAAACTCATTTCCTCTTGAGATGTTAGAGAAACAATGTTTTCACAAAATCATAGAAATTCAGGGCTGAATGACACGAGGTGTTTGAAGATGATGATGATGATGATGATAGCTGACATCTATATAGCACTTTAAGACTTGCAGAATGTTTTGTATCTGTATTATTTCAGTTAAGTTTCACAGCTACCCTATGAAATAAGTACTATAGATCAGAATAAGAATCAATCAATCAAAACCATTCATTTCATTTTTAAAACTTTTATTGATACCTTTTGCTCTTATACTAGTTTTTTTTTTTTTTTCTGGTTATATGCCCTAACCACCGTGGCCCTTCACCAGCCATTCAGTGAGCCTTCTCTTGCAACAAACAAAAACTATCAATCAAAAATGCAGTGACCAAGTCTAATAGCATATGCAGCATTGTATACCCATAGTCTTCTCCATCTTTAAAGACAGGGGGGAAGAGCACTTCTTTATCTCCAGAGCCGACACTGATCATTAGAAGTATACAATCCTGAGCTTCAATTGATTGTTCTTTCTTTTAAATTACTCCAGTCATTGTGCATATTGTTTTTCTGATTCTGCTTACTTCACTCTGCAATCGATTTATGAAAATTCCCACATTTCTCCAAATTTCTTATATTGATCCTTTCTTGTAATAATATTCACCTATAAATGCACCACTTCCATGTTCATGAACTATGAAATTTCCTTATCTGATGATAGTCTACTGTTACTCCACCTCTCCTTCTGCATTGCAACCCCAACCCTTGCTCTTCATCCTCACCATGACCTCCAATCCCTCCACCCCTCAGTTCTTTCCCAAACTGTCAATCCTGTGCTAGCTACACTCTCTTCTTTTCCCCATCTTGACCCCTTGAGGAACCAATTCAACCCTACCCTGTCCTCCTGAGTCCCTTGCCTCCTCACTGCATCTTGCCTTTCCCATCCTCAGCCTTAGATAACTTCCTCCATCCACTGCCTTCTCTCATCCACATGAGATGCTAATGAATGAATGAATGACTTCTAGATTTAGCTCTTCCTCTCCCTCAGTCTAGGTGACCTTACCAACTTCCTTCTCAGATCTCAAGTTTCCTCGTCTGCCGTATGAAACAGAGATTACTTGGTCTCTAAGGTCCCTTCTGGCTCTGATATTTTGTGCCTTTGAATCTACAGGAGAGAATAATCAAAGGATATTAATACAAAGTTTAAAAAGTACAAAAAGAGTGGATAAATGGACCACCCTACTCTTGTTAGTCAGTCAGGTCACTCTCTCCCTTGGACATTTGACGGTTCAACTTCCCTCCTCCCCCATACTGTGATCCAGTGACACTGGGTTTCTTACTGTTCTCAAACAAGACAATCTTCCATCTCTAGATATTTTCACTGGCTGTTCCCCATACCTGAAAAGCTTTCTTTCCTCATCTTTGCCTCTTGGCTTTCCTGGTTTCAAGTCCCAGCTGAAATCACACCTTCTGTGAGAAGTCTTGCCTGATCCTCCTTAATTCTAGTACCCTTTCTCTGTGATTATTTCCAACTTACCCTGTATATCGCTTGTTAATTCATAGTTATTTGCATGTTGTCTCTTCCATTAGACTGAGCTCCTTAAGAATAGTGATGTTTACCTTTCTTTGTATCCCAGGAACTTAGCATAATACCTGGCACACGGTACTTAACAAATGTTTGTTGACTGACTGACCAACAGATGCCGACTCTTCCAACTCTCCTCTTTAAATCTTCTTTCCCAGTCACCACAGCTCTCTCTCGGTCTTTACATTTCTTCATAATTAATTTTCTACTCTTTCCAACATTATGGTATTATCTTCCATTGAAAATAGCTGTTTCTCTTACAAAGAGGTTCTTTCAGATTTAGAAAATGTCCCTATCTTATCATCACATTTACAAGTTGTCTCCAAGGGAGGGTGTCTCCTTTGTGGCTAATTTCAGCCAATCCAGAATGACTTTCATTACTATCTCTTTCACAGCTTTCTGACTTCATTGCTCATTTCTGAGGATGCCTCTCACTTAGAGCTTGTAGTTCTCCAGGCATTACAGGGCACTTTGCTTATCTATATATTCATCCATTACATCAGACCTGAGTCCTACCACGCCCCAAGACTCTTACCTTTGTCAAAAAGTGTCGAGCACACTGTGAGCAAAAAGGCTGAGATCTATGATGGGGGAAGAGTTAGTGAGGATTATGAGATTTACAGTTAGAAAGGACCTTAAAAGTCATCTTATTCAACACTTCCCATTCAACGCATTCAACCCTCATTTTACAGATAAGGAGATTGAGACCCAGAAAGGGAAATGATTTGCTCAAGGTCACATAGGTAGCAATTATTTGAAAAGCTTTGCCTGATGCCTTTTATCATCTATATACATTTGCAAATTCATCTCCTAACAGAAACACCTCTCAGAACCCTTCCTTGTAACAAAGAAAAATAGTTAAGTAAAACTAACAAAGTACCTCTGACAATGTATGAAACAGTCTAGACTCCTAACCCTCTAACCTATTAAGAGGAGGAAAGTGTATATCATTATCTCTTCTATGTGAATGGTCATTGTATTTAATGTGAGTTCACTGCCTTGGATCATTGTTTTCATTTACATTCTTCTAATCATTGTGTATGTACATATTATTCTCCTGATTTTGCTTTCTTTTATTTGCATCAGTTACTGCATCTTCCATTTTTCTGAATTCCTTCTTTTACCATTTCTCAAGATATTTATCTTTCATTGCATTTATAAATCACAATTTTTTCAGCCTTTCCACAATTTATGTACATCTGATTTGTTTTCATGTTATGTTATCATGAAAAGTGCTGCTACTGATATTTTGGCATATATGGGACCTTTCTCTCATTGACTTCGATAAGTTATGCGCCCCAGAGTGGGATTTTTGGATCATGTGAGTGGTTTTGTGATTTTCTCCAGTTATTTGCAATGGTTTCTTTTAGAATAATTGGACCAACTCACAGCTCTACCAACAGTGTATTAGTGTGCCTTCCAGCTCAGCCTCTCCAACATTGACTATTTCTCTCTTGCATCATTTTTGCCAGTGTGCTGGTACAAGGGAAACACTAAGCTTGTTTTAATTTCTTTATTTCCCTTATTATTAGTGGCAGTGAATTTTTCATATGATTGTTGACAGTTTGCATTTCTTTTTTAAAACTATATGATCATATCCCTTGCCCACATTTCCATTAGAGAATGATTGCTCAGTCTTACATATTTGTAACAAATCCCTATGTATCTTGAATATCAGACTTTTGTCGGAAGTCTCTCTCAATAGTGTTCTTATTCTATTTGAAATAATTTTGCTTGTGAAAAGTTTTTAAATTTTGCAAAACTCTCCATTTGGCCTATTGTGGTCTCCTCTATCTATTGCTTGCTTTTGAATTCCCCTCCTAAACATAATTTTGAAAGCTCAGAGGCAAAAATTCACAGATTCAGGATTGGAACCCAGGTCTGCCTGACTTCAAATCCAGTATTCTTTACAGCACACCATGAAAAGCATTGATCTAGTGTATCGGGAGACCTGGATTATCTGTCCTGACTCTATCTCTAACTTAGTCTGTTACCTTTGCTCACTTCCCATGGATTTGTAGTCAGAAAACCTGAGTTCCAATGCTGGTTATGAAATTTACTACCTGTATGAACTGGAGCAAATCACTTCACCTCCATCAGTCTCAGTTTGTACATCTGTAAAATGAAAGGGTTAGAATAGTCTCTAAATTCTCTTCTAGCTCTGGATCCTATTATTTTTGTTATCCCTAAACACACAGAGCTATAATTATAAGTTCTAAAAAGACCCAGGGTAAGGGGACCTTGGCATATTTTCCTCTTGAAGCTTAATCTATCCAAAGAGGAATGAGGCCAGGGGAGTCCTGAGGACTATTAGAAAGAAATGCTAAAAATCAAAATAATAATAAAAACCAGAAAACAGTCTCCCCTTGACTGACCTCTTCCCAGCACCAGTAAGAAAAGACAGACTATAAGCAGTATCATTTTCTTGGTCTCTGTCTCCATCTCATCTCTCAATTCAAGTCCCTGCATTCTAAGAGAAAAGACTGGGGCATATAACATTTTTAAAAAGAAAAGATTCCAGGGGGGGAAGGGGAAGGGGGAGGGGACCATACTGCAATCTATAAATACCTGCAAGGTGACAATATAAATGAAGGAAGGGAATTCTGCCACCTCAGAAGGCACAGGATAAGGAGCTGACAGCCTGGGGCCAGAGGCAGGCTGAGGAGGGAGACTGGAATGAGGGCCAAAGGGACCCACAAGGCAGGAGCCCTTGGGCATTGGGGAAGAAGGCTGGAGGCAAGAAGGCAGGTGAAGTGGCCGCCTCCCACAGCCACAGGGAAGGGGGAACAGAAGTTTGTGAAAACAGTGGAGGGAGTAAAGCAGCCACATTTCTCCTGAGAGCTCACAGGGCTCCTCTGATTTGACCTATATAGCAGTTCTCAGCCCTTCCTGCTGCCTCCATCTTCAAATGCAGGGAGCCACATGGGCTCAGGAGTGGGAAGGCCTTTTCTCTTCCTTTAGAAATGATGGACTCTATGGGTTTTGGGGGACACTGACAAAGATCAGGTCAGATGCTGCTTTCCTCTTGCCATTTTACCTTCCTCCTCCCCACCATCCCCCACCCCACCCCAAATGTCAGGCAACAGGCAAAGTCATCTCCTTTTATAGCAAATATAAAGAAGTTACTTCCAGAAGCAAACTGATTCAAGTCATCAGAAGAGAATCTGAGCCGGGAAGGAAAAGGCCTATTTGGACTGATTCTTTTGGGCACTGAGTTTTGAGTTCCTATTAGCAAAGAGGAAATGACCAGAGAATGGACTTCTAGACTTGAGGAGGGGAATTAAAACCATCACATGGCACTCAAAGGCCCCTGAAGATCCAAGGAGGGAGGTGATATGATGTAATGGAGAAAAAGAGCCAGAAGAAGTACAGTCCAGTCCTTGGTTCATTCACTAACTCTTTACATGACTTTGGACAAGTCACATCCCATCTGTAGGCTTCAGGTTCTCCCTGCATAAAATGAGAGGGTCTAGACTAGGTCACAGAATGTCAGTGCTGGAAGGAGCCTAAACTGCCATGTAGTTGAACCCCTACAACAAAGGAGTCCCCAGCATGACACACCCTCAAAGGATCATCCAGCCCCCTACTGAAAACTACCCAAGGAATGAGACTCCACCAGCTCTCAAGGCATACAGGGACAGGAGTAGTTGTTAGGAAGTTTTTCCTGATAACAAGCCTAAATTTACCTTTTTGCAACTTCCAACCATTGTTCCTGTTTCTGCTCTCTGGGAACTAACAGAACAAATCTAATCCCTAATCCACATGAAAGCCCTTTAAATGCTTGAAGATTGCTAATTATCATGTCCTCTCCTGAATCTTCTCTTTTCCAGGCTAAGCATCCTCAGTTCCTTCAACTGGTCCTCATATGTCATAGATGAGGGATCTTCTCTGAACATATTCCAGCTTATCAAAGTCATTCTTAAATCACAGCATCAGGAACTGAGCATATCACTCCAGATGAGGTCTGATGAGGGCAAAGTACAAAGACCATCATCACTTCCCTATTCCTGGAAGCTCTGCCCCTCATAATGCAGCCCAAGATGGCATTAGCCTAGTTACATTGCTGACTCATATGGAGCTTGAAGACCGTGAAAACCCCAAAATCTCTTTAAGAACAACTGTTAACCCTCCGTGATCCCTCTCTCTCACACTTAGGAAGCTGAATTTTTGTATTCAAGTGCAAGACTTGGCATTTATCTCATTGAATTTCATCTTATTAGATTCAGCTCAATGCTCTAGCTTATCAAGATTCTTTTGGATCTGGACTCTGGCATCTACTACATTAGCTATCCCTTCCTAGTTTCATTAGCATCTGCAAAGTTGATGAAATGTTCCATCTGTGTTTTTATCTAAGTTGTTGATAAAAATGTCAAACAGCACGGTGTTAAGTACAAAGTCCTAGGGCTCTCCACTGGAGACCTCTAGCCATGCTGACATTGGACCATTGACAACTACTTATGGAGTATAGCCATCCAACCAGTTCCAAATCCATCGGATCATATTACTGTCCCATCCATATCTCTCCATCTTCTCAACAAGGTAGTGCGAGATACTTTATCAAAAGCTTTGCTAATGCCTTGGCAAACTATATCCACAGCATTCTACTGGTAGAGCCATCTCATCAGAAAAGGTTTATGTTCTTGATGAAGCCATTCTGGCTCCTTGAATTCCTGCTTCCTTTTCTAGATGATCACCAACCACCCCTTTAAATGATCCCTTTGAGAATTTTCTCAGTAAGAAAAATCAAGTTTGCTAACCTGTTGTGTGTACAGGCTCAACTGGGACCACACTGGCATTTCTCTAATCTTGTGGCATCTCTCCCATTTTTCATGGTTATTCAAATATCCCTGATGGTGGCTCAGAAATCACATCTGCCAAATGTTTTGGAACCCAAAGATGTGAGTCATTTAGGCCTGGTGATGACATGAATTCAGGAGAAACAGTTAGATGTTCTTTTACTGTCTCCTCACTTATCTTGGGTATCAACGCCCTGTTAATCATTTTTATTCTATCATTTACAATATAAAGGCATTCTCCTCTTCAAAGAAAACAGAAATGAATTTAAAATTGAGCAGTGATGTCTTCTCTTTATTCAGCTATCATGCTATCCACTCTGAGTAATGGTCCTTTTCCTTCTTTGATACCTCCCCTTTCTCCCCAAGCCCCCCCCCCAAAAAAAACTTTTTGTCAACCCTGGCTTCCCTCACCAGCCCCAGCTCATTCTGAGCTTTAGCAATCTTGATAGTATTTCTTCAGAATCATTCCATACTCATATTCATTCTCTGTTATCTGGACTTACTTCTATCTTCTGTACATTTTTTTTTTTCGTGAGGCAATTAGGGTTAAGTGACTTGCCCAGAGTCACATAGCCAGTGAGTGTTATGTGTCTGAGGCCGGATTTGAACTCAGGTCCTCCTGACTCCAGGGCCAGTGCTCTATCCACTGAACCACCTAGCTGCCCCATGTATATTTCTTCTTAAAAATCTAAATTATTTGTTGAGTTTTCTGTGCAGACACAATGGTATCTTCAAGCAAATTCCATTTTTCCTCCTCATTAAAACTGTTTCCCTTTATGTCTTCAGAACGTCATTCTCAAGCATCTCCCATTCCTCCTGATCTGACTTGCCCTGACACATTTTAGTCCATGGGATCCTATCTTGCTTTCCTCTGAATACCCTGAAGTCTGTTTTTCCCAAAATCTAGGGTATGTGTCAGACTACGCTCAGATTCCCATGCCTCCTCTATCACAAACTCTCAGATGGGGTGGTCGCTGCTCCCTACATTTCTGTTATTTTCTTCTCTAGCAGCCTTTTCATCCTTATTAGTGAGAATCAGACCCAGAGTAGAATTTCTCCTTGTTAGTTCCTCTAAGATTTAGAGGATGAAATTATCACTAAAGCAAGTTAAGAAGTTATTAGTTGTTTTGCTTTTGGGAAAAGGAGCTCCAGCAGATATCTGAATACTAGTTATAGCCTCCATCATTACTATTTCATGCCTCTGTGCCAAGTTCATTGATCTGTTTCCTAAACTCATCAATTTCCTCTTTTTGTCCAAGTGGTCTGTAGTATATTCCATTGACGAAATAAATTGTTTCTCCCTCCATTGACCTTCACCCAAATATTCTAGATCATGCTTCCCCACTCCAGTTCCTGGATTTCTTCATATGACTACATCTTTTTAATATGTAATGCTACCCAAATCTGAAGTCTTCTCCCTCCCTGATCCTTAATATTTTAGAGCCCCTTTGATTAGATTTACAAGACACCTGGCAAATATATATTCTTACCAGCTTTTGTATGAGATGCATACCCATCTCTGGTCAGGAATCTGCCAACACTATATTGTAAGGTCTGATGCAGAAATCCAAATCCTATTCTTAGACACCAGCTATCCACTTCCCAAATTAATTTTTTTTAATCTTCTGCATCCCTTACCTTCAATGGGTAACAGTGAGGAAAACAACAACCTATGTTCCTATGTCCTTCAATTTCTGGTCCAAGACTTCATAATCATTGGCAATACTTTTAAAATTCCTTCTAAAAGTGTCATTTGTGTCCATGTGAACCCAGAAGTGGGTTATTGTCACCTATTTTGATAAGTCTTAGGAGGTTCTCTGTTGTGTCTTGGATACATGCCCTAGGAATACAACAGAATTCTCTATTATTGTTTTTAGGTCAGAACCATGACTACCCCATCTCTACTTTTCCCAACCCTAGGGACTTTAGAAAGGACCTGAGAAATCATCTGGGATCTCAGGGATCATCTAGTCTCATCCCTGTCATTTTACAGTGAGGTTAATTTGACTTACCCAAGGGCATCAACAATAGGATTTGAACCCTGGTTCTCTGGCACTGGAGCCAAAGCTCTTTCCACCGTACTATGCTTCCATCTTCTCCTTTGGCTTAAAATGAAGGCGTATCTTCCAGTTTCCCATGGCACACTTCACTTTCTCCTCTCTGACCATTCATAATATCAATCAGTAATTATTCCTTTTACTGCTGTCATGGGAGGTGACATGCTACAATAGAAAAAAAAACATAAGACTAGGGTCACAAGAATTGAACCCTGGTATCAACCCTGCCACTAAGTCCTTACTCCTTTTTGGGTGAGTCTCATGCCTTCTCTAGGACTCAGTTTCCTTTTCAGTTAAATTAGAGGTTTGGACTAAATGATCATCATAAATTTGGAGCTATAATGGACCTTAAAGGTCCTTTTAATTTAATCCCCTCCTTTTACAAATGAAGACAATGAGACCCACAGTTATTAAATGATTTTCCCAAAGTCACATGGGGATTAAGTGACAGGGCCAGGATTCAGAGCCAGGTTTTCTGACTCTAAGTCCAGCACTTTGCCTGGTCTGTGAGGTTCCTTCTGGTTCTAACAATAACAAAAAAAATCTATGATTCTCATCCAGGACACTCAAAGCTTGCCCTAAATTGTTCCTTGTCTCCTGAGAACATAGCACTGTGTATTACATACGGTAGGCATATAATAACTGTTTTGGGGGGATTGGATTGGCCCTGTTTCTGCATTTAGGATGGCCATTTCCATGAAGGCTTTAGAACATTTCCTCTGCTACTCTTTTGGCAGGAAATCAGGTTTCTCTTTAAATGGTAACTCCGTAGTTTTACAACTGAAAAATGGAAACACCTTTTAAAAGGCAGCTCTGCTCACATAATTCATAGACCATGAGAACTAGAGGACCTTAGATGTCTTCTAGTCTAATGCTCTCAATTTACTTAGGAAAAAATCTGAGGAGCACAGACGAATATGCCCAAGGACATACAGCTAAAGCTAGCAGCTGCAACTTGAATACAGGTCTCGAATCCAGGTTTAAATATTCTTTCCATCATACCATCCCACTTCCTAGACTGACTGTGAGTTCAGTCTATAGCCAAAGAATGCGGCATCAGGTTGGAGTTCCTGGTGGAGAAATGGAGCTCATAGAATCGGTGTTTCAGAGCTGGATGGAGCCATTGAAACTCTAGTCCAGTTCCCCTTATTTTGCACATGATACTTCATAAGAGGAGATGATTATTCAGGGTAGTCTGAAAAACAATTACCAAAGAACTTCCTCTCATCAAAATTCTGTTGAGGTCTCTACCTTCTACCACCCTTCTTTCCTTCATCCCCACCCCAATCCCCTAATGGCAAATTCCAAAGATTACTATATTTTGTGTGGTAGAGTAGAAAGAGATCCAGAGATCTAAATTTGTGTTCCAGCTCTGACACTTTCTGTGTGACCCCAAGTAAGTTGCTACCCTGGGACTCAGTTATCTCATCTGTAAACTTAAGATGAGGTTCACCCCATACTTCATAGGCTCATCTTAAGGAAAGTTCTCTGGAAACCTTTAAAGTGAACCCAGAAATGAATGTTATTAAAATTCTTCTTACTTTTTTTCTTCCTCTTCAGACTTAGATGACCCAGAAATTGTAATAGCAGTAACCCCGAGAATGAACATCCCACGTAGGAACAGCACGGATACTAATGCCAGCACGTTTATGCAGGATACCTTTTCTTCTTCCCGTAAGGGAACGATTACAAAGGTACCAGACCCCTCATCTAGCTTCCAGGGGCATGATCAGAAGATAAAGAATTTAATTGAGAAGACTCCAAGTGTGAAGCCAGAAACAAGCTCCATGCTGTTGAAGCCTCAGGAAGTTCTTAGCTGCAGGTAAGGAAAAAAAAAATGGGGGCAGGGAACAGGGTTTATCAAGGAAACTTGTGTGGACACTGATAGCCAAGGCTCTGATAAAGTGGCTTTATTGGTCAACTGAAGGCAATGGGCCTAGGTATCTTCTCTTCCCTTGCAAATTACCAAAAGCAAAAACAAAACCCAACAACCTGAGAATGGCCTGACAGATAGGCTGATAGAGGCAATAGATTTATTTTGCTTGGTCCTAAAGAGCAGAACTAGGAGAAATTGGGTGGAAAAATCAGGGAGGATGGTATCACCTCAGTGTAAGAAGTGCCTCCTCGCAATTAAAACCACTCAATAGTGGAATCAGCTGTCTCAGGAGATAGTGAGTTCCCCAGCACTATACCTCTCCAAGTAAGAGGCTAGCTGCTCTCTAGGTATTAAAGAGAGGATTTAAGCTTCAGGTAAGAGGTTAGGTGAGATTACTGCTAAGGTCTCTGTGAATTATAAGGATTCCATGACTGATAAAATCATGTACTGATTCCTTTAAAAGGTGAACAAGCTGATCCTTCCTTACCTTGACTGTCTGATTCACTGAAAGTGGGCCTAGCCTGAAAAGCATCACTTCTAGAGGGATCTCCAATTCATTTGAACAAACATTCTTTGGTGACATGACTACTATATACAGGGAATATTCTAGGCATTGGAAGGGCAAACTCCTGCTTAGCCTGGCTTCAAGTGGAGAAGTTGACAGCTTCCATAGTTCACCAACTCACAGAAAACGGTGATTCTAAAGGACATCTAAGGGACATTTGTGATATAAAACATATGATATATGTCTAGAGGAATGAATTCTTACCAGATTCTAGAATCACTCCAACTAAACTCGGATATTATTGTTGAGTTCTGCTAGGCCTCTAACTAGCTTTTACCAGCTTCTGGCCAAATAGCCTTAAAGCTATGGTTTCTGTAATAAGCACGACGTTCTGATATTCCTACTACTGAGTTTCACTCGGAGAACTCTGGTAGGTGGTATTTGCTCCTGAGATGATCTAATAATTGCAGGTTTTAGCTAGATTAGACATTATCTAATCCATCTAGCCCATGCATATCTAACATAGGGCCTTACGTGGTCTAGTAGCTAGAGTTCCTATTCTGGAATCAGGAAGCCCTGAGTTCAAATCCTGATGTGTGATCACAGGCAAGTCACTTTAACTCCTTGGGCCTCAGATACCTCATCTAAATAAGACGGATGAAAATAACAGTATCTACTTCACAAGGTTTTAGTGAAAATCAAACAAGGTAATTAAAGTCAAGCCCTCTGCATACCTTAAAGTGCTATACAAATGGTAGGTGTTTTTGTTAATCTAGCCCCTTCATTGTAAATATGGAAAAATACGTGGATATGAAAAAATTGAGCCCCAGCCCTCTGACTTCAAACCCAGTGCTCTTTCCACTATAAAACATTGTGGCTCTCAGGGCACAGAAGGCAATCAGCCTCCAGCCTTTGGACATTATGTGGATGGAATTGACTCTTCTAGAGAAAGGTCCTATTGATTGCTTTGGGATTGACTTTAATTTCCTTCTTTATTCTCTTTTACAGGATAGGGAGAACACCATACCAACACAAACGCTTGCTTTTTAATTCAAAACCATGATTTCACATCACCCTAGATACAGTAGTGCTCTTCCCACTCCTTTATGTCTGATCAAGTCCCACTCAGTCTTCCTAGGCCAGAGTCAAAGCAGATCTTCTCCAGAGAGCCTTCTTTGTCCCTGATACTTACTGCAATTAGAATGATGTTGAAAAGTGTGGGGTCAGAAGAAGGCTGATTGGATAGGCAAGATGAGCCACTCCCTGTAGGCTTCTCATTGATCTAAGAGCTCCATTTTACTCATTCACCCACAGCTGATCAGGGTATACAAAATCAATCACAGCAACTAGATTCACCAGAGGTTGGTTTAAAAGCTAGAAAGCCAATTTATTATGGCATGTGGTGGAGGAGCAGAATACATTGTGCCTGCTATCCAGGATACCCCTTCCTGGTACACAATACTCTGAATTTATATTTATTATGGACTCACATGTCCTTCACCAGTACAACGTCATCTCCTTGAGGGCAAGCGCTGACTTTTTGATCTTTGTATCTTTGATGCCTCACTCAGAGCCTGACATTTATGAAGAGTCCTTCATAAATACTTATTGGTTTGAATTGAACTAGTTATCAAAAAATTACTTGGTGAGCTAGGTGTCAGGTCCAAAAGGGGCAACTATTTCTGCCAGCCTGCATTAGAGCTTGGTGGCTTTCTTTGGTTTCAATGAAAAGTAATAGCTGACATTTATAGAGGCTTCAAGGTTTACAAAGCACTTTACATACATTATCTCACTTGATCATCACATCAACCCTGTGAAGGGAAGGTATTATTATATTCTCTGTTTTACAGGTACAGAAACCAAGGTTCACAGATGCCACAAGGTCACAAAGCCATTAAGTGTCAGAGACAGGTTTCAACATTAGGTCTCTTCTGAACTCCACATTCACCATTCTTTCCAGTGTGCCGCATGCTTTCTCTCATTTCAGACAGTGATATTTTCTGAACTGCTTCCCAAACTTGGGAGTTCTCTTTGTTTGGAGGGTGCCCTAACTCCCTTCACTGACTGCCCTCATGGTTTGTACTCATCATTGAGCACTTAATAACTACTGCTTTCTGTTGTTAGCTGTTTTCTGACTCCCTGGGTGTGTCTTTTCCTCAACTCAGCTGACTGTAAGCTTCTGGGGATCAGGAGCTACGTCTTCCATTTTCTTTCAATTCCTTTCTGTACCTAACACAGGACTGATCTGACAGCAAATGTTTGTTGAATGAATGAATGAATGTTCATCCAGTTTAACTCCTTAGGAACCAGCTAGAGAGTCACTGAAGAATGCTTAGTATCCACGGTGTCACTTCAATAGCCCATAAACAAGGGCTGGTTCACCATTTATCACTTTTCTATCCTAGCTCAGCCATATATCACATTATTTAAAATACAAGCAGTCCGAAGTGTTTTGGGGTCACTAACAAAATCAGTCCAGCCAGTCCATCAGAATCTTAGATAGTGATTTTAATCCAGCAGGCATATATTGAAGCCTGTGCCATGGGAAAGGCTTTATGTAACTTTGGGCAAGTCACTTTTGCCCTCAGGGCCTCAGTTTCTTCCTCTGGAAAATGAAGGGGGTTGGACCAGGGGCATTACAGGAGCAGAAAAAGGCAATATGGTTTTCAGTTAAAGGACATACCTTTCTGGAAAGGCCAGACCCTGACTGATGAATGGTGGAGAGTTAGCTGGAAAAAGGTTGGGGGAGGGGAAGAGAAATGGCATGAAATTTGTTCATCTAATACACATTTCCTCTTCCATTGCTTAATGCAGACTTATCCCTATCTGTGGAGGAAACTCATTTACTTGGAGAAGTCTGATAGCTCTTCATTATAAAGCTAGGGGCTGGAAGCTCCAGAGGGAGGGGATGCATAGGGATGGAAGGTGATCTGTCATGGGGGAGTATGAGTCCATGGAACTGATGCTTACTAGCTGTATTCCAGGGTGGTCTTCATATCCCTGACACTGAGTTTCTTCATCTTTAAAATAGGGGTAAATAATATCTCTAGCACCTACCTCACTGAGTTGGTGTGAGTTTTATAATAAGGTCATAAGTGAGTTTGGCTTTGTAATCTTGAAATGTCTAAGTAATTCTTTATTGTCATTATAATGGGAGCAATTATAACCTCCGAGCTTAAGCAAGGCACTTGCTCCTCAGTTTCCTCACTTGTAAAATGAGAGGGTTAGATTCAATGGCCTCTAAGGTCCTCTTTGTGTGTTTCTCTCTCATTGTATGTGTTATTTACATACACACATACATATACATATACACACATGTGTATACCTTGTATGCATATACACACATTTGTTTATATGCATGCATAATGGATGTGTATACATATATATGCATATGAATACACATAAACATATATATAGGAGGGCTGGGGAACTTTAGAGGCATTTAGTCTAACCCTCTCATTTTACAAGTGGGGAAACTGAGGAGCAAGTGACTTGCTTAAGCTCTCACAAATAACAAGTGACAGAGGCTATAATTGCTCCCACTATAATGATGATGATGATAATGATTTTTTAGTATAGTATATATCTACACCAAACCATGGGACACTTGTGTGTATTATGTATGTGTATGATTGAGAGTTGGAAGGGAACCATAAAGCTCTAGTCCTATCTCCCATATTTACAGATGAGTAAACTGAAGCCGAGAAAGGCAAAGTATTGGTCCAAGGTCTCCCAACAGGACTGAACAAAGGCAGCATCCCAGCCCTGGTCTTCAGCCTTTTCACATCTGCCTTGCTGCGATTCAAAGTGTCCTTTTAGCACCTATATATGTGGTAGCATTCATTTTGGTTTTTTAAATGTTTTATTTTTTCCTAATTACATAATTTTTTTTAACATTTGTTGTTTGTTTGTTTTTTTAAGTTTTGAGTTCCAAATTCTATCCCTCCCTCTCTACCCTTCTCCCTCCCTGAGAAGGTAAGCAACCTGATATAGATTATACATACATGATCATGTGTAACATTTCCATATTAGTCATTTTGTGGAGGAAAACTTGAACAAAAAGAAAGAAAGAAAGTGAAAAATTGCATGCTTTGGTCTATATTCAGAAGCCATCAGTCCTTTTTCTGGAGGTGGATAGCATTTGTCATCATGAGTCCTTTGGGATTGTCTTGGACCATTGTATTGCTGAGAAAGCAGTCATTCACAGATGTTCATCACATGATATTTACTGTGTACAATGTTCTCCTGGTTCTGCTCACTTCACCCAACATCAGTTCATGCAAGTCTTTCCAGGTTTTTCTGAAATCATCCTGCTCATCACCTTTTTTTTTTTTTTTCAGTAAGGCAATTGGGGTTAAGGGACTTGCCTAGGGTCACGCAGCTAGCAAGTGTCAAGTGTTTGGTCTGAGGCCGAATTTGAACTCAGGCCCTCCTGATTCCAGGGCCAGTGCTCTATCCACTGTGACTCCTACCTGCCCCCTCATCACTTCTTATAGCAAAATAAAATTACATTCCTCAATTTAGGGACATCCCCTCAATTTCCAATTTTTAGTCACCACAAAAAGAGCTAGGTAACATTCATTTTGAAAGGCTCAAGATTTCTCAGCAGCAAAGTCCATAGTTTTCAAAGGTAACCCAGGGGCAGCTAGGTAGTGCAGTGGATAGAGCACCGGCCCTGAAGTCAGGAGAACCTGAGTTCAAATCTGGCCTCAGACCAAACACTTGACACTTACTAGCTGTGTGACCCTGGGCAAGTTACTTAACCCCCAATTGACAAACAAAAACAAACAAACAAAGGTAACCCAATTTCTTTGGGACATTTCTAATAAAGTATAAGGATACTGAGACAATTTCACCTTCACATTTTCAACCAAAAATCTTTTTTTTTTTTTAATTACTCCTACAGGTACTTGCGCCTCTCTAAGAACAATGTCCAGACCTTGATCAATCTGTGTAAGGATTCAGGAATGGATGTAGACATTCATCCTCACATGAATGAATCTGAAATGAATGCCAACAAGATATTCAGCAGAAAGCATAACACAGCCCTCTAAGTCACTCTTTCTCTTTTGCTAACTTGGGTCCACTTGAAAAAAAGTTGACACTGCCCACTAGCCAATCATGCCCCTAGCCGCTAATTTTTAGGCAGATCTGATATCTAATTTAACAACAGCAGCAACAATCAGCAAACCAAAAGTAGATTATGATATTTGCATATTATAATGCTTTATGTTGTTTCTCAGAGAAGGGCCAATCTGGGAGAATTCATTGCTTGGTTTTCCCAAAATGTTACCCACAACTAATGATAGAAGCTCCACACTCACCTAGATTGGCTTCAAACATGCAGGCTTTTTCATCATAAGTCAATGGCTCGTTTTGCCCCTACCCAGAATTCTCCCTGGGAATATTAGGATCTGGCTCGTGACTCTCAAGGCCCAGTCCCTTGTAAGAAACCAAGGCTACCAAAGCACTAGTATAGGTTTATTAAAAGGCACATGAAGAACAGAGAAAGGGCTAATCTATAATTTCAAAGCAATGAAACCTCTTTCCCTTCATTAAGACCTCGATCTCTCATTGCCTTGGAAATGGTGGTCTTTGTAAATTGTTGTAACCAAAAAAAAAAAAAAAAGGAACCCTCATCATCCCCCACGGACAATCTGGTTATGAGACCCTCTAAAAATAAGCCTGGTCCTCAGACAACAGAAACTCATTTTTCCTTTAAGTCAAAATAATCCATCCTGATATGCAAGTTTTCCGATGCGGATTTCAAAAAGATTTGGGGTATGGAAAATATAAAATCAGAGTTATAGAAAGGGCCTCAAAGGACTAATTCCTTTCATTCACATCATGCTCTACCTTGCCCTAACACCCCCAACCTTACTCTGTGCCTGACAATTTCTGGTGTAAACCAGGCGTCTGCTTGAAAGAGTGGTGAGTCTATCTGCATCTGTTTCTAAAATCCTTGTGTCAGATACATTTGTAGCACTGAGAGTCTGAGCTCTATTAGTTCATTGACTTGGGCCTTCAACACCTAGAAAAACCTTATGTCGGAGAGTCCAGTGAACAAACATCAACTCTATCACTTTCAAACATGTAGGCCATACTATGGTTTTATTAAAGGAAAACTAACAATTATTAGCCATCGTAGAGCACAGAACATGTTAGTTAGAAGGAGCCTTAGAGATTATCCAGACAAAAGCCTCTTCATTTTACACAAGGGGAGATTGAGTGACGGAAAAAGAAAGTTAATTTCTCAACGTCGCACAGCAGATTAACACGATCTTTACTAAAAACCCATGTCTTCTGACTTCGTTAGGGTGTGCCCCACTTCCCACTGTCCTGTACAACTTTTCACCTATGATCCTCTTATATAACTCCTATAATACAAAAGGTAGGAACCAGGCTTGGTCCTTTATTCCTCAAAAATTCTAGGGCCACATTTCTTTTCCTTTCAGAACCAAAGGCACCCCAGTACTATGAGAAGGTAGATATAAAAGTATTTTAAACCACCATAGAACCATTGAACTAGAGAATGCTGGAAATGGAAGGGCCGTATATCTATCTCATCCTACCTCAATCTCCTTATTTGACAGATATTATTATTATTAGTTTCAGTCCATTAAAAGAAACCAGCCATCTGATTAGCTATTGATGCTCAGAACCCAAAAACAATATTTTGTTTTGTTTTTAAAGTCCAATACCCTATCCATTACTGTGTTGAACGATCCGTTACAACTGGTATGAATAAGAGGTTCCTTGTTTGTCTTCAGAGAAATAAACAACATATCATTTAAAATGTCATCTAGCAAACAGCTAGTCCTACAAGGAAATGGCTTTGCCTTTTACAAAGAAAAACAAACACTATAGAAGCACAAATTCAGACTTTTGGACTCCCTAGTCAAGTTCAAACTGTCTTTGCCCTGCCTTCTTTGTACATACATATGGATGTTTCTTTTCTTGTGTTTAAAGCATCTTTACCCATAGAAAGTTCCTCCTCATATCTAAGCTACTTCTTGTTGCATTTTGAGACCATTTCCTCTTACTCTGTAATCCATGGAAGAGAAGAATAGGTTAGCATCTTCCTCATAATTACTTTGGGGGTGGGGATAGGAGTGGGGAGCTTAATAGGTGTCAAATGAGTTCATGAGGGTTAAAGGGCTTTGGAAAGTTAAGGGTAGTATACAAAGTAAAATTCCAATCCTAACAATAAGCAACAATACCATCCCCCTTCACTTTCTCACATTGAAGCTTAATGACTTCAAACTGCATTAACTTTTCCTCTCCACATGCATTTTTAAAATGCAGACATCAAAATGAAACCCAACACTTCTTCACCTCCTCCTTCTCCTGCCTGTCCTCCCCAGTCGCTCCACCCACATAAGGCTAAACGTAAGAGTTCTGGCCAAGGAAAAGTAATATTGCTTCCCACCTCCTGCATATAGCATACTCCAGATAAATAACTATGTCATTTTATGTTCATAGGATTTAGAATTACAAGAGACCTTATATAAAACATAGGGTAGATTTAGAGCTAGAAAACACTGTCCATTTTGCAATTCAACAAGCAATTATTAAGCACTACTATGTGCCAGGCTAGAAACTACTAGGTACTGCGAAGAGAAAGATGAAAATGCAAATAATCTTATGCCCAAAAGGAGCCTATATTCTACCAATGGAAGCAACATGTACGTGGATAAGTATATGAAGGGCGTTGAGATTACAAAAGAGACAAAAGAATTGCAAGATATTATAGATCAAAGTCTCTCATTTTCCAGAGGAGAAAGCTGGGGCCCAGGGAAGTTAAAAACTTCCCCAAGATCACAGAGATTGTAAGGGGCAGAACTGAGGTTTAAATCCAGTTTAAACTCTGATTCCAAAAACCAGTCTTTCCAGTACATGTCATTTCATTTTGTTTTACCAATGGTAACACATAGCTGACATCCTCACCTTGTAGCCCACTAAGAACACCAGGTTCTTCTTGTTGGACTTGTGCTCCATAACCATCCTTCTTGTACAACCCACCAAGGTGAGTCTGCTGAAGTAGGGGTAAGGAGACCAGGAAGTCTTAGTTCCAGAGGACTGTGATGTCACAGAAAGCCTTGTTGGAGCTGTCTTTATGTCTCTCTGATCTAGAGTTTACCTCTGCCCTTTATTCCTCTTACAAAGCAGTAAATGTATTGTTCAGGACAAGTGGCCAAAGACATAATGGTCTTACCTACCACTCCAATTGCCTCCCAATCCTATAGGAGAACAGGGGAAAGTTCTGAGAGTAGTCAGCCATAATAAAGAGACCAAGAACGGAAGGAAGATGGGGGTCTGCAATGCTCCAATTACACGTCCCCCTGATCCTTTTGAATCTAAAACCTTTAATGCAGTTTGAAGTCATTAAGCTTCAATGTGAGAAAGTGAAGGGGGATGGTATTGTTGCTTATTGTTAGGATTGGAATTTTACTTTGTATACTACCCTTAACTTTCCAAAGCCCTTTAACCCTCATGAACTCATTTGACACCTATTAAGCTCCCCACTCCTATCCCCACCCCCAAAGTAATTATGAGGAAGATGCTAACCTATTCTTCTCTTCCATGGATTACAGAGTAAGAGGAAATGGTCTCAAAATGCAACAAGAAGTAGCTTAGATATGAGGAGGAACTTTCTATGGGTAAAGATGCTTTAAACACAAGAAAAGAAACATCCATATGTATAAGTTCAAGACAAACAAGCTTCTACATTTGCCACCCCTCAAGCCCCAAGCCCTGGGAAGAACAAAAGGAAAATAAATTGGCACCATACCAGAGCTAATTTTCCAAAATCCAATTCCACTCACTGGCAAATAGGACTTCAGAGACCAAGAACGGAAGGAAGATGGGGGTCTGCAATGCTCCAATTACACGTCCCCCTGATCCTTTTGAATCTAAAACCTTTAAGTGATCTCAGCCTCCTCAAATTTCTTGGGAGACTTTGTCTGCATCTCACATTTATCTCCATTACATTCTACTTCATATTATGTCTTTTTGTTTATATTTATACCTGTTTATATTTATACCACCCCTAATATTGTACAAATACCTGAGGGTCTTTGTCTTATCAATCTGTGTTATCTCCAGCAAGGAGTACCCGAGCCTCATAAGTCCAGGACACTTAAGAAATATTTGGTGAAGTGAATCAAATCAGATTCACAGGCTCATTGATTTTAAGCCAGAAGAGAACTTAGAGGTCATCAACTCCTAATTTTATATTGATGAAGAAACTGGCCCCCAAATAGGTGAATTGACTCACCCCAAATCACACAGGTAGTTCAAGTAAAATCAAGTCAACAAACATCTATTAAGGACCAATATGTCCCAGGCACTGTGATAAATATAATCTATTAGTGGCAGAATTTATAAAATGTAAGCTCCTTGGGGGCAAGCTTTTTAATTTTGACTTGGATCTCTACCACCTGGCACATTGTAATGCATACACTAGGCTCTTAATAAATACATGTTGAATGAATGAATTAAATGTACTAGAATTCAAACCCAGGTCCTCTTCACTAAAAGTCCAGCACTCTTTCCAAGAATCTGGGTATAGTGGCACTAGTACTGGATTTGGCTTCAGGAGACCTGGGTTGAAATCCCAACTCTCTTGCTTATTATTTCCATGGGGAAGCCAATGACCTCCCTGACCTTCAGTTTTCTCATCTGTAAAACGGGGGAGTTGGAACTATAGCTTCATGTAACTATGTTCCTATAAATTGAGTTGAGATAGTTTAAACTGAGGGGGAAAATATCTTTTCTACATTACATCTTATCTTTCACTATGATTCCCTGAGTTCTGACCTGACCTCTCACTCTTTTCTCTAGCCAGGCCAGCTCCTAACCTAGGAAAACAATTCTACCTTTTCCCCTCAGCTTTCTTCCATAATAAATCAGTTCCTGAAATCGACCACCAGGTGGGGCTCAGTTACAGCAGAAAATTCATCATGCTTTCTAGATCCCAGGAAAAGTTATCTTCACTACACGTGTTGACATTGTTCCTATTCATCACACACACACACACGCATGCATGCATGCACATACATGCACATGCACATAGGTCCCATCTTTTCCTTCTTCCTATGTAAGGCAGGAGTGTTGTCACTGATTTCCGAAATCATAGATAAATAAAATCAGTAGGTTGAATAGCACATACCCAAACTCCCGCCCTGGGTGAGTTAACTACAAAGTCCAGCCGATGATATATTAATCAGCTCCAGCTCTGCAAGGAGCTGTCTAGGAATTCTAAAAACTATGGGGCAGGCCCAAAACTGAGATTTGGGAATCAATCAACATGCCTTCTATGAACCTGACACTATGCTCTTCACTGGGGATACAAATAGAAAAGGGAACCAGTGCCTGCCCTCAAAGAGCTTATATTTTATATTCTAATGGGAGACAAATTGTACATAAATAAGTATATGTAGAAAACATACAAAGTGAATAGAAGGCAATTGTGGGGGGCACTAGAAACCGGTGATTCAGGAAAGGTTTCTTATAGAAGGTGTTACATGAGCTGAGTCTTGAAGGAAACCAAGATATGTGAAAGGCATAGGTGAGGAGGGAATACACCTCTACCCTTGCTTTGCAGAGATGGATGAACAAGGATGGGGAATGCTACATACTTTGTCAATTTTTTTCAATTTTAGTGAACTGAGGTTTTTTTTTCCTCTTTTTTATTCTTTTTTATAAGGGATGAATGACTCTGGGGGGAGGGGGAGGGAAAAGGATATATCGTAAAATAAAAACAGAAGATATAGATAAAAATTAACAACAACAAAACAACCTGTGAAGCCTTGAGAAGAACATACACTGCTTATGTGGTGAAAAGGCTAGTGCTCCCAGTGCTACTAATTCCATTTGTGTGGCCATTGGGGGTTGGGGAAGAGGTGTCAAGTTATGTTTTGAATGGAATATTCACCCAGAAATGTTTCCCCATGAGACATTAGTTATTTTGTCTCCATTTTAGGCTGAGAGGCAAAACTCAGAGACCGGGGAGGGGAGGGGATAGACTTCAAAGGGAGGGACTTCCTTGGTCTCAAGGGCTAGTCATAAAGTTTAGAGATGGAAAGGACCTTAGAGATCATCTAGTCTGACCCTCTTATTTCTGGGGGAATAACAATTTCAGGCCCAGAGAGGAAAAGGTTACATGTCTAGTATCAGTACCAGGACTCCAATCCAAGTCGTTTAATTACACATCAAGGGTGTTGTTTTGCCCCATTCCCCTTACAACCCCAGGAAGTCGGAACATTAGGCAAAGTATCCAAGAGTTTGGCTCAGAGTCACAGATTCACAGAATTTGAGTTGGAGGGGACCCTGACAGCCTTCTAGTCCAATTCATACATGGTATAATCCCTACTATATCACATGCCCCCACACCTCACCTCTTCCAGAAAAGGCCAATGGGACAGATTCATTCCCACCCACCCACAAGATCTCTAGGCCAGCTGTTTTTAGGGTAGGTGCTACCTTACCTCCTGATGATCAAGACCTGCCTCCAGTTGCCCTATGTGTACTAGGCAAAGGGGACTGGAAGCAACTTGAATATCAAATAAACCCTTATCTAAGAAATAGCAAAAAAAAAAATCATAGTGGTTATACAGATTACAATATACCAGAGAACACACAAAAGTGAATAAACTCTTTGGATGTGAGTAAGATGAGATCTTGGGCAGCTAGCTGGTGCAATGGATAGAATATCAGTCCTGGAATCAGAAAGACTCATCTTTCTGAAATCGAATCTGACCTCAGGCACTTAGTAGCTGTGTGACTCTGGGCAAGTCACTTAAACCTTTTTGCCTCAGTTTCCTCATCTGTGAAATGAGCTGGAGAAACCATTTCAGTATCTTTGCCAAGAAACCCTCAAATGGGGTCATGAACAACAAGATGAGAGGATCTAATCTCACTCCAGAGAACATCTCTGAAATCTCTGCAGAGGCAAGATGGAAATCAGGGACAGGTTGAGGAGCTGATATCCCCTACATGTGTACATCTTCTAAAGTCTTTCCACACGTCTCCCTCCCAAGAAAAAAGATGAGAAAAATAAGAAATAATATTTGATCCTAGAATTACTAGGAGTTTATTGATTAGGGGAAGGGGTAGCATGGTCAGACCAGAACTTTAGGGAAAATACTTTGGCAGTGTTTTGGAGGATGGGGAGATAAGGAGAACAATAAGAAAGTTTCTGTAATAATCCAGTTAAGAGATGATGAGAGGTTGAAACAGGGTGGTATTGGATATTGTGAAAGGGAAAATGACAAGATTTTTAAACAATGAATAGATATATGGAGTGAATGAAAGTGAAGAGTTGAAGATGATATTGAGGTTGCACCAAACATGACAAGCTGGGTGATTAGAGGATGGAGGGTGCTTGGAACAAAAATAGGAAAGTTTGGAAAGAGAGTGGCCCTGGAAAGACAAAGGAGCAGGGAGAAAATGTAATTAGATTTTCAATGCATATTTCAATCCACCCAGGCCTGCTGATCCACCCATGAAAAAGGGAGAAGTGAAACTCATAGTGTTTACTGCCCTAGAGTGCAGAGTCCCTCTCCCCCAGGGATACCTGCTTTAACTGGGAGGTGATCTGGGGCAAAGGATTCTACACTGGGAGCATTTTCTCAATGGTAACTGTGTAGTGATTGCTGTGAATGTAATGTAATATGCATGGAATGCAATGAATGCAGTAACAGTTGGATTACAACTGCCTTGAGGAGCTGACTCCTGGTGGAAAAGCTGAAGATTGGGGAAATGGTGGAGGACAAGAATAGATATGGATAAGTATGGTTTTGTTGGAGGTGAGCCCCATAATTGGCTGTCATTGCATGGTGGGACTGGGGGCTCATAATCCCACCCTCTGATTAGTCATTAGGGTCAGATCACAGCCCCCCACTTTGGAGATCACTGCTTTAAGGTATAAAGCACTTTCCTCATAATCATCCATCCTATGAGGTGAGCAGCAAGCCCTCCCATTTCAAAGATATGGAAACTAAAGTCCAAAGAAATTAAGTGATTTGACCAGAGAAATACATTACATGCATGTCAAAAACAGGACTCGAATTTAAATCTTCTGTGAAAGTAGTTCTGTATCTACAAGAAGCCCAGCATCAGAAGGATTTTCACTCAATGGAAAACAAAGTTCACAGACCTTGTAGGCACTACAGAACATCAGAGTTGGAAGGGATCTCAATGCTCATCTAATCCAAGTCAGTCCTCTCTTGTGGGTCTCCCCAGACCCTCCCATTAAGCAAGTTCCCTGGAATTGCTGGCAGCCTTTCTCTCTCTGTACCTATGCAGATGTTGACAGTGGAAGCCATCCCTGTATTAGCCTTCATGCAAGCTGTTTCCTGCCAAGAAGCCCTAGATCCTCCCTGGGGGCAATGTTAGCCAGTTTCCTCTGGTCTGGGCTGGTCTGGGCTGGCAGAGGAAGCAAAGACACCCTGGGCAGAGGCCCCTCCAGAATACACAGTGGAGAGAGGACTCTGGGAGGGAGGCTGTTCCCATGGTCCTAACTAGGATGGGCAGCCCTGGGCCATGAGGGAGGGGGGAAGAAACACAAAGAGCAGGCAGGGGAGGAAGAGGAGAAGGAGACACAAATTAAGATGCATGCGCAGAAGCAAATACATTAATAATCAAGTGCCAGAGTCAATGCACACAGCATCCCAGGGCTGCCTGCCTGCAGCTGGGGAGCCTGCAGGGGATTGGTGGGCCCTGCTCTCTCAGAGGTGTTCAGTTTGCTTCAGGCAAAGGCCAGTCCATCCCCCTCAGCCCCCAACAAGCAGTTCACTGCCCCCTGGGACCCAGTCAAGAAGGACCTGAGCCAACGGAGGGGAGGGAATGGGGGCTGCCTGGGCAGCCAGTTGACTTCAAAGAGAAATCGACTTTCAAATCAAATGTAAAACTCTCCAAAGTCACCACCCTCATTGGAGGAAGTCGCCTCTGAAAAAGCTTGATGGAAACCTACAGCAAGAATGAAGGTGAAAAGTTCCACAAAAATCTAGGAGGGAGAGTGAAACCTGACCTTTCCAAAAGCATGCCCAAGCATTAAAGGTGCAAGGAGAGATGGGATGCAGACGTCTGGCCCAGAAATATCTTGGATTTAGCTCCTCCTTCCCTCAAAAAATGCAACTTATTAAAATAACTGGTTCAGATTCAGTTCCAAGACTGTCTTGATGTGTCCAATTGTCAGAGTTTTCCCCTCAGATTTCATTGTTTTAGAAAATATATTGCTTCCCTTCTGGCCCAGACTGTTTCTCTAAGTATGTGTGGGGGTGGGAGGGAAGGAAGGTTGGCTTTAAGCAGAGGCTTTATGATCCTGTAAGTTTTTTGTTCTGTTTTGGTTTGGTTTTGCCAGGCAAGTGTTGTCCAAAATGCCCTCGGAGAACCCTTCCATCACTGAGTTTCTAAGGAGCTACCCAAAGTAGAATGAACTGTTCTGGGGAAATGGTGGGTTTGTCATCATTGACGTTCTTCCAGCAGACCATAGGATGATCTGGGTGCCCGGAAAGATGATGTTGTCGTGGACAGTAAAATGGATGTTTGGAAGAAGGGTGGGTTTGGGGGAGGGGAAGAAGATATTGTTATAAGATCTTCAATGAAGATCCCAACCCCTCCACACTTGTGTATTCTGTGCGACTCATTCTGACTGTCTCACTCAAAATGAAAAGGAGGAAGGCAGAGTTTTTAGTAGTTACTGCCCCAGAACACAGTGCTTTTTCCATGGTACCCTCTACCCACCCACTATACAACTTGTCAGAGATGTTGTGATAGACATTATTGGTCAAGCATACATACTGAATTAGATGGCCTCTGACGTCCCTTCCAACTCTTAAGTTCTATGATCTTTGGCCCAATTTGTGATCTATTAATAAAGTCACAATTGGTTTCAGCTTGGGGTTCAACAAAACGAGACACGACATGCTAGTATGTGCTGGGCCAGCCTTGCACACAGCCTTTTGGGGGGCATGATCGTCCTAAGATAGAGTAGGACGGGACCTTAAAACTCTCCTGGTACGACTCCCTCATCTTACATAGGAGGAAACGAGTCTCAGAAAGTGATATGGGTAATACAGAGTGGAATACGTCTGACTCCAAATCCAGTCCTCTTTCTATAGGACTACTCCAGGGACCTCCTTTGGATCAAGGGCAGGCTGGGAAAATAGTTTTGTAGGCTGGTAAATACTGGCCTCCTCTGTGCAAGGTGGATTTATGTGTTACCCCAGGTGAGAAAAGGAAGGAAATCTACCTACCTTACCACCAATCTAGCCTAGGACTAGGTAGTATTTGCAAGACCGAAAAGATAGTTTAGTATCAAGGCTATTTTCCCTAGTTCCCAAGACCCCAAGAACATAGGCTGGGTGGCATACACCTTGATCCAACCTTAGGTATTTCCTAACCCACAGTCCCTCGTGAGAGCCAAGGGTGAATTCAGAGTAGCACAGAACATGGAGTACTCAACACTCACTGGTGCCAACACTCCTGGAAGAGACTCCTAATGATGATACTCAGATGAGTATCATGACCTAATCATTCCACCCCAATGAAGATGAGATTGAGGTGGCAACCAAAGAAACCTGGAGGCCAAGCAGTGTTGGGAAAGGATCAAGTACAGAAGCACAAGATGAAGGAAGTGTAGCTAGATGGAAGTTCACACGGAGAGATCTGGGAGTTTCAGTGGACTATTGTGGGTTCAAAATGAGCAAACTGTGTGTCATATAGAATATAATCTCTTGAGGGCAGGAAATGGCTTCATTTACAGTCCCACAATAGCTATTACAGTTATGGGAGGGGACTATCTTTCCATCTTCTGATTGGTGAATCACTTCAGGACTAGATGATCACTAACATTCCTTCCAACTCTAAATCTTTTTAATAAAATTTTATCTCTCCAAATATTTGTTGATTGAATGAATAAGGTGAAATAAGACGTGCAGAGTTGTAACTAGGGCTTTGCCTCAGGGGATCAACATCTCCCCAAAGGACTTTCTGTCCTGGGGTCTGATGTCCCTCCCTCAACCAAATTTGCCTTTAAAAGTTGATTTGAGGACACTTCTTGTGCTCCTTAACCAAAAGCATTTTTGTGAGGAATGCTCACAATGGGGAGCCAAGAAGGACTGGGTTCAAGTTGCATTTCTGTTACTTACTAATGATATGATCCTGAGCACCTCTCAGCCTCAGTTTTCTCATCTGCAAAATGTGAAGAAACTGTAGCACAATGAAAAGGACATAAGATTTGGTGTGAATCCTGGCTCTGCCATTTATGACCTGTGTGGTAAGTGCTATAACCTTTCCAGGGCTCTCTTTCCTCATCTGTCAAAGGAAGGGGCTAGAGTCAATTATCTCTAAGATTCCTTCCCACACTAAGTCCTATGACTAGAAAGGTCTATTTCAGTTCTAATTCTATGATAAAGTTTTTGAGCACCAGGATGATGTGATGAAAGCAGTGTTTTAGGAAGATTAATTTGTCAACTTATGCAGGATGGTTTGGAAAAAGTGGAGAATGAAGGTAAGGAAGACACTTGGGGGACCCTTTTAATCAACTAGGCATGTAGGTGGCAGCAATAGGGATGGAAGGAAGGAAGAGACATTAGAAAGAAGAATTGACTGAACATGATTGAAAAAATGACCTAATGAACAAAAAGCATTTATTGACCACTTATTATTTGCAAAATACTAAACTAATAGATGGAGGCATAAAGAGAAAAGCAAACTGGTCCCTGTTCTCTGAGATCTCACATTCTAGTGGAAGACACAAACACAAATGGGGGCTTTTGGTGACTGGTTAGATGTGGGAGATTGAAGGAAAGATTCAAGGATAACTGCAAGGTTTTAAGCCTAGGTGATCAGTGTCATGAGACTTAGGGTTGAAAGGGACCTAAGAGGTCATCATTCAAATCTTCTTAGTGTGTGGTAAGGAACCTGATCCTCCTTCCATCACTCCACATGATAAAGGTGCTAAGTGGTGGAGCCAGGATGTGATCCAAGAACCTCTGGACATCCAATCTACTGCTCTTAACAGTTCATTTTCTACTATTACTACAAAAAGTGTCTATTTATCCAATTCTTTTTGATCTGTCCCTCAATATTCATTGATCACCTACAACGTGCAAAGATCAGCATTAAGTATTGTAGGAGAAACAAGGGAAGAATACTCAGTCTCAGCCCCCAGAAAGCCCACTATTGATACCACTGACAAAAATAAACTAAGTTTGTTGTTTGATTGAGGGAGACTAACAGATGATGAATCCAATTTGTTAAGCTTGAGGCCATAGTGAGACATAGGGGTCAAGATCAAAAGATCATAGATTTAGAAGGACTTTAAGAGTCCATCTAATGCAACCTCCACATTTTATAGATAAGGAGGTGAAGTTCAGTGATTTGCCCAAGGTCATACAGGTAGTAAGTAGCAAAGACAGGATTTGAAACTAGGTCTTCCGATGTCAAAACCAGCATTCTCTCCATTGTACCATCCTGCTCCCAAATGTCCAACAACAACTAAAGATGTGAGCCTGGAACTCATAAGAAAGGTTGGAGCTGGAGATGAAGGTCGAGAGCCTCCTCTGCATGATGATGAGGACAATGGTTCCTGAATAGCAGCAGAGTGAAAGAAGGGAAGAATCCTTGGTCTAAGCCCATTAGGAAGGCAGAAGGCAGCATTTGGAGCAATGGGTGGAAGATACAAAGAGGAATATTGAGGCTCGACATAAGAAAAATTTCCTAACAATTAGAACTCTCCTCAAATGTAATGGGTTGCTTCTGGAGGCAGTGGTGGTCTTTAAGCAAAGGCTGATTGAACTTTTGTTGGTCATATAATAGAGGCAGTTGCTGTTCAGAAATAGGTTGAACTAGGTAGTCTCTGAAGTGCTAGCTAAGCTTGAGATTCGGTATAGAAGGGAAAAGGAAGGTAGGTGGTATTACAATGGAAGGAGGGACAAAGGGAATTCTGGGAAGCCATTCAAGACCACATGGGAAATCATAGCTGACTTGGACACAATTTGCACAGGACATCCTGAGTCTGGGCAGAGGAAGAAGAGAGCACAATACATTCTTACCGCTCTTCCTTCCCCCCACCACCCCAGCACAGCTAGTCAGCCAAGAATCTTGACTACAAGGCTTAAAACTTTATGCAAAGAGAAATCACCCATAAAGAACTGAATCCCAACTGGGCCTGGACAATTCTTAGAAAGCCATTTATTTGGGGTAGGAGATAACTGTTAAGAAATTTTAAAATCCAGAAATAAGTCTGATACTGGTGAACATCAAGCACATTTCTCATCATCCCAGCCATCACCAACAGTGATGAACAGGGTTACCTTGAACAGATGCTTAATGTGAAACACTTAATGATCCATTATGAACAAAGTGATGTTCCAAACAGTGATGAGTAGAGCATTGGCTAATGGCTGGAAAAATGAAGGAGAAGAGACCCATTACTGACTCAGCCCTGCTATTCTCTGCTATTACTTCTTCACTTAGACATAGGATCTCCTACTCTCATATTTTGGGGTATATAATGGAAGGCAAATGCCTATGATTCAGTGAGATCTAATTGTAAGGAAAATGAAAGTAAGGAATCAGACCTTCAGAATCCAGTGGGTGTAATCTAGAAGGATGCTTATGGTTCTTTGGTCTAGTTGTTGGACTGATGAATACAGCAGCTGGGCTATGTCCTGCAAAGGGTGATTTGTACTAGCAAGGCCAAGTCTCAGCCAGACTCACTAGCTCTCCTGCAGAGGCAAGATAGCCTGTGGTTCAATGGGACACTGATGGTCCCACTTTGCCAGGAATAATTCTGCAGTGGTGAATGAGAGCTTTCAATACTGCCCCTTCACATCTGGGAAAAGTTGGATCCATTAAGTTAAGTTAAAACCTACAAGGAATAAATAGGGGACACTGTCCCTCTTGTTCAGAAACCTTGATGACAGTCAAGGGAAAAGAGTGAGAACTCCAATGACAGAGGGCACCAAGGTAACTAGCTGGGAAATGAAAGCTTTGGATAGGCCTGACCCTTAGGTGAGGCAGAAGCCCCTAGGAAAAGGAGCAACTAACCAATATCATTGTTTATCCTTCATTTAGAAAGAGGACCAATATCATCTCAGGTGATGTCTTGATTTGCTCATGAATTGGATTTAAGTGAGGCAGAGTTGCACCATCAGCCTCCCTCTCACTTCCTGAGTCACCAAGCCCTGGGGCAGGACAAAAGTCAAGATGACTAGTGATGGCCCAGGATGCAGAGGATCACCTTGGAGTCTTTGATGACTGACCAAGCTCTGAGTGTTCCCCAGCATCTGCTTCAGCCGCCTTCATGGCCATTGGAACAAATTGTTCTCGTCCACTCATTCTACTGGGGAAAGTCTTCACACGCTTGGGGTAGACATTTCCCCAATTCGCCCACAGGTTTGAGGCCTGTCGGTTACCACAACCTGGTTCAGCCTGTCTGCTGAGATGGTTTACCAGGGTGTGACCGCTGCACATGCTACAGCTTCTTGGAGACACAGGTGAGAGTCGAGTGAAAGTAGACATCAAAGGTGGATGAGCAGCCCTGAAAAGGGCTTGGGAAGCCTTCACAGCAGAAGTACTAGTCCTCCTGAACACCCCACACACCCCATCTAACCAACAGAGGGATATAGAAGACAAAAAAGCCTTTAAGACCCAATAGAATTAATAGTTAATGGTAATAATAATGATAGCCAGTACTTACATAGTCTTTTAATGTTGTGCCGTTATTTCCTCACAACAACCCAGTGAGGGAGGTGCTATTATTATCTCCATTTTACAAATGAGGAAACCGAGACTGAGGGAGGCTAAGTGATTTGCTCAGAGTCATGCAACTAGGAAATATCTGAAGTAGAATTTGAATTCAGGTCTTATCTTTCTGATTCCAAGACCAGTGCTCTATCCATTATGTCATAGCCGCTTAACTTTACAGAATGTCAAGCATCATGATAGAAGAGTTGAGGAGAGATTTTGGAGGTAGGAAAACCATCCTCACTGCTTCTCATCACCCCATGTCAGCAGTCAGAGAGTCAGCAAACTACTCTTCAAGCTAGCCTCGACCTTGACACTGTAGGGGCACTGAGATTATTTGGACTGTGACAACCTTTTCCCCATCAAGGAGTTTGGGTAAGGGGTAGGGAGGCTAGATCTCACTGGGGATTTGCAGGGTTGGAGGAAGGTCACACTAGGTTGTGTAGCTGAGAAGGTGAGTTGCCAACTCCATTTTCTGGGTAGAAAAATACTGCTAGGCCATAAGCTGTCCCCCCTGAACTCATCATTAATATGGAAGAGACCAGAGCAGGTTTCGTGCCAGCGAACAGCTGCAGGATGGCAGAATGTGGCCCCAAGCAAGAGAAAGCTAGCAGGCCTGGACCACGAGGGGCAGCTCAGCTTAACCCCTTGGCTGCTGACTCTGCCTGCCAGCCAAGCCTCTCCTCTTCCAAAGGCAGCCACCACAGTCTCCAGGCCAGCAGGCCGGGGATGACAATGCTCCAGGTGCTATTCCTAAGAAGTCTTTGCTGCCACAGTTCCCAGGAAGACAGGGATTCACATTGAAAGGGATTTTATATAATATCTAGTCTAATCCCATCATTTTATAGAAGAGGAAAGTTTGGATCCAGAGGGGGAAGGAGACTTGCCTAAAGACACAAAGGCAGAAACAGCAGAGCTGGGATCTGAACCCACTTCCTCCAACCCCAAAAGCTATCCTCTTTCCACTACAACGACTTTCTTTCTGTTTTTCTTGTGGTTGGGAGATTTTTACTAGCTGGAGCTGCTCAGCCCCACAGACAAAGGATTCAATCACTGAAAAAGTGGATAGATTTATGGGGAAGTAGAAGTCTATCTAGGCTCTGAATTACACTGATTCTGTGACCTGGACTGAGGTTCACTTTATATTACAGAGACATGACTCTGCCCCTCTATGCTCCACCCTACTCCCCACACATATCATTTTGGAGGAGAAATAAAGAGAGAAGATAGTAAATGAAACACTTGTCAAACCTATCCCCAAGAAACCAGGCTACTGGGTACAGTGTCCAAGAGTGCCGTCACCCCACCCTATATTTTCACTGGTTGCTCCTTAGGCTGGGATTCTCTCCCTTCCCATCTCTTCCTCCTGGCTTCCCTGGCTTCCTTCAAGTCCCAAATAAAATCTCTCCTTCTACAAGAAACCTTCCCTAAGCCCCTTAATGCTAATGCCTTTTCTCTGTTGATTATGCCCAAATTATTCCACATATATCTTGTTTGTTCATTGTGGTTTGCATATTGTCTCTGCCATTAGACTGTGAGCCCCTTGAGAACAGAGACTGGTTTTGTTTCTGTTTTTGTTTCGTTTTGTTTTTTTGCCTTTCTTTGTATCCCCAGCACTTCTCACAGTGCCTGGCATATAGTAAACACAATAAATGCTTGTTGATTTGAAGTTACTGTTGCTCCTTGCCTGTCTGGAAAGGGCCAATATGTTCATCTTTAGCTAGGTTACTGGTCCCCAGGCCACCTAGGGGTGCTGTGTTCTGAAGAGATACTGAGAAGTGACAGCATCATCGTCGTAGATTTACAGCTGGAAGGGTCTTCAAGGGCCATCCAGTCCAACCTCTGATTTTACAGATGACGAACTAAAGCCAGGAGAGATTAAGTGGTTTGTGCAGGATCATACAACTGGTAGCTGATGCAGAATTTGAACTCAGGCTTTCCTCATTCCAAGCCCAGCACTCTATCCATTCATTATATCCTCTTGGCCTTAACAAAGAACTGAGAAGCACTGGCCAAGCCTGGAGACAACACAGCCTGTAAGGCTGTGGCACTAAGTAAGAAAGCAAGGGCAAAGGGGAATCTGCCTTCTCCATCATGATCTTCTGGGAAAATTTGCTTCCTAGTGAAGAAAGATATAAATCAGCTATACCATCAATCTTTATCTTAAGTCTTCACTTCAGTAATTCAACAAGTAAATGTTTGCACTGAGGACAAAAGATAAAATTTATACAATACCTGCCCTTAGGAAACTTGTTTTCTTACATTCAACTGGGATGAAACCAAGGCATTTTTAGTTTTCTTCTTTATTTCAACCACAATTGCATGGTATTTGTTGAGCCTCTATTGTGTGTCCTCATTAGCTGCATTGGCAAATAGAAAGGAAGACCTAGTCCCTATCTTTAGTATACCTCTAATGATCAAGGTGGGAAGAAAAAAAACAGAAGCACATGTAAAGATAACAAATAATATTACATGATCCATGCAAATGGCCCAGTGGGGGCACAGACAAGAAAGTGAAAGGTCACTGGGAGTTGGAGGGTCGGAGAAGGCTTCAGTGAGGGGGTGGGACTTCAGCTGGGCCTCAAAGGATGGGTAGTATGTGGATAGACTAAGAGAAAAGAGAATAGCATAGACGAAGGTGTAGAAGTGAAGAAGACCAAGGAGTCTTGGGGGACAGTGAATTAAACAAGTCTAGCTGGTCTAGCCACTGAGGAGGGTTAAGGCTGAGAGCTTGGACTTTATCCCGCAAGCAATGAGGAGGACATCATTAACCATTCAAACTAAAAAGCAAGAAATGGCAAACTTTTGGAAGAGAAAGGGACAGGAGGGAATGAGAGTTCCCAACCCCCACTACACCATCCTTCATGGGTTTTTTGTTTTGTTTTATTTTCATAGGAAATGGGGCCATTGGAGAGCTAGAGACAGAAAAATCTAACCAAATCTGGTTTTAAGAGCACGTCCTTTGAAAAGAGGCTCATCTCCTTATTAGTTCTCCAAGCAGCATGTCCTCTCTAGATCAAGATTCAGACAGAAACACAATGGCCACACAAGTAGTTTTTGTGTCTTGGTTTCCATGTCCTCCCACCCACCCCCCCCTCGCCCCCACCAAATGGATATTGCATGTTATTGGTGTAACTAAAGAGCCGCAGGTTCTGTTGGTGGGAGGGCACCTCTCCAGCTAACACTCTTCCCCTTTCTCCTTCAAATTTACCCGTTTGTGGGTCTCCTGAAATCTTTCATCCCATCAATATTGTAAGAATTCAAAGTCAGGAAGCACATGTTCTCAAAGCCGCCTTGATCTGAATAGCTCCCCCCCTCTGGCCCCCGCACCCCACTTTCTCCTTAAATGAGTTGTTAACAGGAAACGAAGTGTCTGTTGAACCTAAAATACTTTATAAAAAATAATACGAAAAAAAGAAAAATATTTAAAGGTAACTTACGGCGCACACTTTAAGAAATGGCTACTCAGCGTGGGCCCCGGCTGCTGCCTCCTTGATGCTATGGCTGGGCTGTAGGAGGGATCCAATCAGACAGGCCGCCGCTGAGGGCTAGGGAAGGAGAGCTGCGGTGATTTTTCTATTAGATTTGAGCTAAGACCATGAAATGTAAGGCAGGGGGAAAAGTGTGTGTATAGCTTGAATAATGAGTCGCACTAATTCATAGAATTTCATTTTGGCCATCACACACACACACACACAGCTCCCTTTTTCTATAGAAGGCCACTTTGAAAATCCTGATTTCTTATGTCATTTTCTTCCCCTAGGGGGTCAGGCCTTCTAAAAATATTCCCCATTTCTTGCACCCCAGAGGCAAATTATTTATGTTAAAGTACATTCGTTATCCTGGACACACCGGGCCTGGCTTGGAAAGTAAGGTGACTTCAAGACGACGCCATTGTCAACCATTGTCAATGGCAGAGTGCTTAGGAGGAAGCCAACAAAAGGCTGGTGGAGGATTCCCTGAGACTCTTTGGGCTCAGCCAGGTTGTTCTCAGTGAAACATGGGGTTCACAAGGGAATGCTTCGACGACCTGGCTTCACTTGATCGAGAATGAAGAATGAAGACACGTAGGGAAATGAAGAAGATCAGACTCCCTTTAAAAGAAGTATTACAATCCCCCATTTGTATCTCCTCTCTTCTCTCTTTCTGTCTCTCTCTCTGTCTGAAAATGCAAGTAAAACAGTCACCTTTGAAAAGTCATCAGGTAGGGGAGATGTTTTAAATGTAGGGAAAATCATTGCATTTGTCTGGTGAAGTGATTTTGTCTCTATCTTTTCATCATTACTGAGTTCTATCTCCACAAGGTTCAGAGGGGCAAGGAATCAGAAAAGGAGGTGGGGTGAGGGAGAGGAAAGGAGAGAGAGAGAGAGAGAGAGAGAGAGAGAGAGTTCTCCCTAGAGAAGGGCATCCATTCTATGAATGTCCATAAGGCAATTAAGTCTTTCATTTGGAAACATGAAGGATTTTATAAGAAGAGCCAATTGGTGTGTCTTTGTAATGAGAAAGAACTCAGCACTTGAAGTCTCTGTTTCCTGGTGCCTTAAGTAGCTTGGTTTCTAAAAAGCAATTTTCTTTTATTCTTAAAGAAGTACTCTTTTGTTTTGTAATGCTTTGGCATATGTTGCTTTTATACAACAGATACTTCTCCACCAATACCCAAATATCAATCCCCCAACAAAATACATTTTCCCCAAATAGTTAAGCAAAACCACCAAACAGCAAGATTACAGCTGGTAACCCATATCCCTTTCCACTTGTGTCTATTGTTAATGGAAAGAATGGATGGCTGCTTTAACTTGGATAGTATGGTACCAGGCCTGTCAGTTACATTCGATTTCAGCTTTGTCTCTTTTGTGTCTTTACTTACGCAGCTGTATTCATTATATATTCTGGTCTTAGATGACTTCTTTATGCATCTCACTGTGTGACTGAGTGGCTGGGGCTCTTGTGGGCATCTAGTGGGATTTCTCTGGACTGTCTGAGAACCTCTATAGCAACTCTCAGGAATTCACCTGAGACGACAGAGGCACAGTCTTCAAAGCCCCAAAATCATTCGGGGCTGAGAAAGCTATAGAGAGTGGTCTGTGGATATTGTCTGGCCACTGGCCATCTAATAAAGAGGAGGGTGGGATGTGACTCAGAGCCAAGGTAGGGGATCTCTCAGAAGCCAGAAGCTGGGGGCCAACAGATGATGAAAAACCTTCTGTGAACCAGTCCCATTACTAACTAGCTATGTGATTAAGTCTTTATTATTGATCTAATTGGATGGTTAATTATTAGGCCGTTACAGTATATAGCGATGAACCAGCGGTGTAGGCAGCCCCATCACAGCCCTCTCTGATCAAGCACCTTTTCACTACAAGCCCTCAAAGAGGATTACCTCCACAGAGTTACTTAAGCCCCACCAGTAGTCTGGTCATTTAACAAATCATCAGAGCTAGTGTGCAGGAAAAGGCTCAGGGCTTGACTTGGGGGGCCCAGAGACAACAAGAGCAAGACAGTAAGAAAGTCCAGGAGTTGTGGCATCTCGCCTCCTTTTCTCAACGTTTAGATTCACCTTTCTAATCAAATAGAGTACAATCTGAAGCACTGACCTTGACTTTGGAAAGTGAGGTACAGTGGAAAGAATATTGGTTTTGGGGGCAGAGGATATCCGTTCAAATCCAAGATGTTCCATATCCTACCTGTCACACAGCCTCTCTTTGGTCTCAGTTTCTACATTTGAGAAATGAGGAGGGATGGGGCTAGAAAACCTCTAGAAGGTACCTTCCAGCCCTAAATTTACAATCCTATGAATAAATGTCTCTTTTTTACCTGCCACCAGGCCAGGCATTGGGAAGAGTCCCAATGCTTTGATTACCTGCTGATTTTTTTTTAACATGGTAGAGCTTCCCCTTACTGTGGCTACATTTATGAAATACACATTTTTGTGCTTCTTAGTAATCAGATTGGCAGTGGGAAATACCACATTTGGGATGACACATTTTGGAACAGCCTACCAATTGCCCATAGATCCGTGCTCTGACAACCACTGCCCTAGTTGAAAACATCCAGTGGACCGTGTGCATATATAGGGAAAGAAGAAACACAGTAGTACATGAATCCCAAATTACAGGCAGAGAGCCTTGGATTGTTCTAAATTGGCCACACCAGCCTTCTCAGAAAAGACCCTGAGTGTCTGCGGTAATTCAAAGCTGTTTATTCCCTGTTATTGTCCTCCCAGACTTTAATTACACACTATCTCACACCCTAAACAAGCAAGGGGTTTGGCTGTGAGTCATTGTCACTAACAAGTTAATTACAATTGTGGAACCAGTCTCCCCCTCCCCCACCCCCAAACCAAAGCGTTTTCACAATGACTTGGGGACTATGAAAGGAAAATTGCAGGCGGTAAAATGTGGTGTTTTTTTGGTTGTTGGATTTTTTTTTGTTTTTGTTTTGTTTTTGTTTTTTTGCCTTCTCAGGCAGCAAGAGGGGGAAAAAGTTGTTTTGCTTAAAGAAAAACCACAACAATACTTTGATGCTAAGTTTCTTCTCTTTCAAAGAAAAAAATTTTTTTGAATGAAATAGAGCGTAGAGGATAATATATACTGTACATGGGGAGCGACACAATGTACACCAGATGGCAACAACAGGCAGAAAGGCAAAGCCCAGATATCTAAGAACCACAGATTTAGGGGAAAGAGGGCACCCCAAATAACTGACTGAGTATGATGCTTAGCCTGGACCTGGGTTGGTATTCTTTGTGCAGAAAAAGGAGATTCAAAGCTCCAACTTGGCGACTTCCATGTTTAAGGCTGGAAGGGACCTTAGACATCATTGAAGAACCAGCTCTGATCATCCCCTGTTCAGCATCCTTAAATGGGTGTCTATAGCCACCAAGAATGAAGCAAACTCCAAAGGCTAACTGGACACTCAAGGCCTTCCAGGATCCGCTGCCAATCTGCCTTGCCAGCCCAGTCTCCTACTGTTCCTCAACACAGACCCTTCACTCCTATTAATTTGGACTACCGGCCAACTCTGGACAACTAACTAGCCTAAATTGTATCTGAGGTAAATTTATTTGGAGGTAGTGACAAAGGGGAGCAGAGAACAGTCCCACTGTGGGGGAGTCCACCAGGAGGACTGACCTGTCTCTCAGAAAAGAAAAGCTACACTCTGGGCCTCTGTATGATCAGGAAGCGAGGTACAGAAATGAGAATAGATGTCTTTTTGCAGATCAGCACACTGAAACAAAGCCCCATTTACCCCATGCTAGTTACTGCTTTGCTTACTTGCCACTCCTTGAACACCCTGGTCCTATCCAGCCTCTACTACTCTGAGCATACTGTTCCTCCTTCTTTTTTTTTTTTTTTGGCTAGGCAATGGGGTTAAGTGACTTGTCCAGGGTCACACAGCTAGTAAGTGTTATATATCTGAGGCCGGATTTGAACTCAGGTCTTCCTGAATCCAGGGCCGGTGCTCTATCTACTGTGCCATCTAGCTGCCCCCCATACTGTTCCTGCTACCTGGAATGTCTTAAAGCCTATACAGCATACAAAATCCAATTCAAATGCCATCTTCCACTTACTACCTATGTGTCCTGGGGCAAGTCTCTTTCCCATGTTGGTTCTCAGTTTACCCATCATGAAAATGATGAAGCTACCCTATACAGCCTTTAAGTTTCCTTCCAGATCAGAAGCTTTCCTTAATCAAACCAATCCCTTTTTGGAATGCTCTCACTCTCCATGCACTCAGTGCCTTACTCAATTTCTGGGCCACTTAATAAATGTTTGCTGATTGACTGTTCCTGTCTTGTGGCACCCATCCCATGTGACTTTTATTGTAGCTTTTCTGTCCTCCACTAGATTGGGAGGTTCATGAGGGCAGTGACTATAAGTAATTCATCTCTATATCCTCAACGGTATCCTGCATATGGGAAGCATTCAATAAATGCTTAATGAATGAGTACATACAGGCATATTGTTGTTGTTGAGTCTTTTCAGTTGTGACCTACTTTCATGACCCCATTTGAGGTTTCCTTGGCAAAGATACTGGAGTGGTTTTCCATTTCCTTCTCTAGTTCATTTTATGCATGAGGAAACTGAGGCAAACAGGGTTAAGTGACTTGCCCAGGGTCACACAGCTAGTGTCTGAGGCCAGATTTGAACTCAGGAAAATGAGTCTTCCTGGTTCTGAACCCAGTGCTCTATCCATTGCATTGCCACCTAACTGCTAAAATGAGCTAGCCCAATCTTCTCATTCTACAAATAAGGAAACTTCAAAGGGAGAAGTAACTTGCTCAAGGTCAGAGAGATAGTAAATGACAGTCAGGATTGAATCCAGGTTTTCTGACTCTAAATCAGTTCCCTTTCCACTGCACCCTACTGCCTCTCCATCAAAGTGAGACATGTCTAAGGAGAAACATAAGCTGTCTGATTCAGCAGAAATGGAGTGTGATTTGGAATTAAAGGACCTAGGTCTGAATCCCAGCCTCCTCCTTGCTCAGTGTGTGACCTTAGACAAGTCTCTTCAGCTTTCTAAGCCTTAATTTTCTCATCTATAAAATAAAGGGATCGGACTAGATGATCTCTAAAATTGTTTTCTACTCTAAATCTTATGCCCTAAATTCAAGTCCCATTTATTGACAGTGTGGCCTTGGATAAGTCACTTTAAGTTCTGAGTCTATGGCCCTTGATGAGATAATTTTGAGGAATTTCTACATTAAGAAGGGGTAAACAGATAATTCTGTGTTTTTTGACTTAGACCTCCAGTTTGGAGTGAGACTAGTGATGCTCAGGGCATAAAGAAAAGCTAAAATGGGGGTGGGGGAGGCAGGGTGGACAAGGGGAAAAGGTGCATTCCACACTCAAGACTTCCGGAAAGAAAAAACAGAGACTCATGAATTACTCAAGCCACAACTCTGGGCTACTGAAAAGAATCTTAACCATGCCCCTGGCTTGCATGGGTTAATGTGCAGAGCCTCAGCAGCCAAATCTAATCCTTCCATAAGGCAGCCTCCCACAGAATCACTTTCCTTCATCAAAAAGCAACACACACACCCATACACACACACACACACACACACACACACACACACACACCCCAAGAAGTTGCAATGTTGTGTCTGCATCATTCCGGCCCATACTCTCTCCACAATCCCTTGAAGGAATTGTGCCAGTGTGAGCAGGGGCTGAAGTTTTGCTTGGAGGCAGGACTGAGAGGAGATTTCTCCATGTAGAAAGCTTCACTAGTCCTGTCCAGATGGTAAGATACCTTAATTGTTGCCAGCTCATGTTAACAAGTAGCGGCCCTGGCTGCAAACAGCATGGAGGAGCCTTAACTGTGATTCTCATTTAGAAATGACTACCTGGGGCAGGTTCTCCTGCTCACCTGCATCCATAATATCCCAGCACAAAACAGAAGCTGGCCCATCATGGCCATGGCTTCCAAAGACCACAGTGTAGCCTCTGTGTTACAAAAAACCAGAGTTGGAGGAGAAGGGGCCAAAAGTGAGCAGGGCACACTGCAGGAAATTTGGGACAAGTATTGGGGTGGAAAACGCGGCTGAATTTCTTGCTCTTTTGAGTCAGCCAGTCCAGGCTAGAATAGGCAGGTTGCAGATTTCTTGGGTGAATGTCTGCTGCCAGACTTGTGTCAAGAGATACACAAAGAGGAAATGGTGGACTTGATGGTGGATCTTGTGGCTGGAGTGGGGGGGTGGGAAGTAAGATCATAATAATAAAAGCTATCATTTATATAGCTAATATCTTATTTATTCTCACAACATTCCTGTGAGATAAGGCCTATTATTATCCCCATTCTATAGATGAAGAAATTGAGGCTGAGAAAAGATAAGTGACTTGCCCAGGATCACACAGGATTTGAATTCAAGTCTTTATGTCTCCAAGTCCAACACTCTATCCACCTAGCTGCCAACACAAAAGGATCAGCAATGAAGCGGTAGAGTTAGAAAAACATGGGTTCAGAGGCAGCTAGGTGGCACAGTGGATAGAGCACCAGCCCTGAAGTCAGGAGGACCTGAGTTGAAACCCAGCCTCAGCCCAAACACTTGACACTTATTAACTGTGTGACCCTGGGCAAGTCACTTAACCCCAACTGCTAAAACAAACAAAAAAAAAAGAAATAAAGAAAGAAAAACATGGGTTCCAGCTCAGGAATTAACTTACAAAGTGCCTTTGGGCAAAATCCTTTATCTCTCTGCCTTGGTGGCCCCATCTGGAAAGATATGGTTAGACTAAATAATCTCTAAAGTCCTTCCAGCTCTGGGATTTTATGGTCCTAAGGAGTTGAAGTAAATAGAATAGATGGTATTACAGACTAGTAAATCTGGAATGTCATGTCACTCCAAGAGACCACAGCCTATCTCTGGTCTTGGGACTTGAGGAACTGACTATTATTTACCTTCGTATAGATTCCAGGAAGAGAGGTAAATGAGAGGAGGCCCTCAGACTGGGATAAACTCTGTAAACTCATGCAGGGCTTGGAAAGGGTGGGCTTGGTCACTTAGTCTCAGGCTTCCACAACTAGAAACAACTTAAAGATTAGGGTATGATCAGTCAAAAAAATGCCCTACCTTATACACTTAGTAGTATGACAATGGTGCTCATCCTAAGAGATGGGAAGAAGGAGGAGGAGGAGAGTTTAGAGAAATCTATAAGTGGAAGGTCCCTAACAGGCTAGGAAGAAGCTAAGCATGTTTGGGAATATCCCCAAACTTTCAGGGCTGAGTTCATAAAGTGTAACAAATCTTTCCCAATATATCCTTCAGTGCTCCTATGAGAAACAGAGTCCCAGAATAGAGAGACCATGGGCTTGACCTAGCGTGGCATCATCTTGAAAATTCACTGTGTGACTTTAGGTAAATCACCTAACCTTTCTGGGCCTCATTTACCTTTTTTCAAATGAAGGGACCTGCAAAATCAGGAAAGGATGGAATTAGCTGCTCTCCAATTTCCTATTCAGCTCTAGCAGTCTATGATTTCTTTTTTACCATGGAAAGGAGACCAAATAAGGTTAAAATTAATCCCTGAGATTTGGGGAAAAGAGAAGATGACAGCCCCTGGAAGGCAGAAAGGCTATTCAGATAAACTCAAGTCATCACCATCCGTGGAAGCTGACTTCCAAGAAAATAAAGGTAATGTTGGCACATACTCTTTCCTTTTGACAATGGCATCAGGAGTTGGGAGATTATGTCCTTTCATAGCATGTCCCTCAGTTGCCCTGTCCCAGACTAATGGGCTAGAGGTCTGACTTAGAAGGACATTGCCTTGCATGAGAATCAAGTAAGAACAGCATCTTTGTCCCGAAACACACAGAGGACCAGGAAGCACTCCTCTCCCCAGTACCACACCAAGTATACGCCCCCTCTCTCATACTGCTAAGTGAACCCAGCTCTTGCATCAATTGAAAGATAAATCATTTCCCGCTTCTAGCTGCTAAAAAGATAATTAAGGAATGGAGAAAAGAATCCAGTGTTAAATTTTCAACAATTCTGGTGGGTGTTATTTAACATAAAAGATGCAACACTTTTGTCTGAAACATGAGGGAAAAAAATCCACATCTTAATAGATTGAGTAAGGCAGGCTGATTAGCCAAGGGGGAAAGAGAGCTAATACACGAGGAAAAGCACAGCCTTTGCGAAATGTGGCTATCTGGAAGCTAATGCTTTGAAAATTCAAGAACTCCAAGCCTGCATTAGGGAAGGATCCTCCATTACCAAGATAATATGGTATTAAAAGAGATTTTTATATCTGGTGTATTTAATGAGCAAGCAATCCCCCAAAGAACTTTCAATAAAGCCAGTAAATTTAACAGGAGAAACATGTCAGTTTGCTTTAGCACTCTGGTTAAGAGGATCGTGTTTCCTGATTTTGCAGGACCTAATATTTATTATGCTAAGAAAGTGCAGAAATCAATCTCAGAGAAGAGGGCTAAAAGACAGTATTCAATTAAGCAGCTAGCAATCAGCCGGCAGCAGCCTGAGCTGAAATGATTATTCTAATGTAAAAATGTTAAAGTTGATGAGAAGTCACACAAGTTAGGAAGCAGCAGGGCTCACATCAGACCATGCCTGCTCTGAAGTGTCTCTGAGAGTTGGGTCATTGATAAATGCTGGCCAGGACCGAATTAACCAGTAAGTACAGAAAGGCACGCTAGCTTGCTCCCCATGCCTGGGATGGAGTGCCCCAATGAAATTGATTTACAGAAAGCAATACTGCGGGTTTAAGCAAGAAAAGATATATGATAAAATATTCATGCCTATCATCGCTTCAACATAACTGTATACCAGCTTGATCCCTTTGCAAAGGTGCTTAATAGAAGAGGTAAAATAGAAAAGGTGAAGTGAAAGAATAGAAGACATATCAGTGATCTGGAAGTCAAGCAACTTGGGTTCTGAGTCCCAGTTTTGCCACTGATTTCATTATATGATGTTTGGTCACTCCCTTTCTTTGGCCCTTAATTTCCCCATCTGTAAAATGAAGGTCCCTATGGTCCCTTCCAGCTCTGGAATTAATGTGATTCTTTCCATTCAGTTCAAGAAATATTTATTAAGCACCTACTATGCATAAGCACCATTCTAGATCCTGAAGATCCAAAGATCAAAAATGAAGCAATCCCTGTCTACCTTCAAGGAAATTACTTCAAAGAGCAACTGCCCCATTCCCTCCCCATGTATCTGCAAATTAAGGCTAATACAAAGTAGAATGTGATGAGGACAAAAGAGAGGTCCAGATGAAGGCCTCTAGGAAAATTTAAAGAGGGAGAGATTTCTCTCTGCTGAACTTTTCAGGGAGGAGGCAATACCTGAACTGGGTCTTGAAGGAAAAGAACAATTTCAACAGGCAGAGAAAAGGAAGCAGTGTGTTACAAGCATAGGTGGCATCATCCTAGAGGCAACAGGGAACCACCATAGATTTTTGAGCATGAGAGTCACATGACTAGGAAGACTATGGCAACAGTATGGCAAGGAAACCAAATAGAAAGCTCTTACTATAGTCTAGGCAACAGATGATGAGGGTCTGAATAAAGGCTGTGGTCATATGAGTTAGAGCCATAGGAATAGCTGAAAAAAAGGGAAGAGAAAGGCAAGGCAAGGCAAGGCAAGGCAAAAGGAAGGCAAGACAAGGCAAGGCAAGGCAAAAGGAAGACAAGGCAAAGGAAGGGAAGGGGAAAAGAACTTAAGAAATATTTGAGGGATACTTATACTTTAGGGAAACAGTAAGGAGAAGAGAATTTCATAGTCAACCATTTTTTTCATTCCATCCTTTTATTCCTAGAACCTAGCAGAGTGACTTGTAAGTGATAGAGGCTTAATTAATGCTTATTGGACAATGATCCAAGGCAATTCCAAAGGATTCATGATGAAAAATGCTATCCACCTCCAAAGAGAGAGAGAGAAAACTGATAAAGTCTAATGAAGATTGAAGCATAATTTTTTCACTTCCTTTATTTTTCTTGCTTTTCTTTTTATAACATGGCTAACATGAAAATATGTTTTACATGAATTCACATATATAACTGATATCACATTGCTTGCCTCATCAAGGGATGGGGAAGGGGTGGAAGGGAGGGAGAGAATTCAGAACTCAAAAAATTTCTAAATTGAATGTTGGAAATAAATAATTTTTTTAATACTTATTGGATTTGATACTACAAAAATGTAAAGGGGAATGAAGCCTGAAAGCTTTTGGATTTAGCATTCAGGAAAGAGGTGGAATCAGAAGCAAGATTCCTGAGATTTGAGGAATGAGTAGATGATAAGAAAGTAGAGGATGCAAGTGTAAACTATTCTTTTTAGATATTTGGTAGTAAAGACTTGACAAGAAAGAAGATGACAGATTGAGGGGATATTAGGGTAAAGGAAGAGTGGGTTTTGTTTTGCTTTGTTTTATTTTTTTAATAGTGGAAGCCAGAGCATTGATGCAGGTGGTGGCAAAGGAATAGAGCCGATTAAAAATGAGGGCAAAAATTGGGCATGGTAGTGTACGCCTGTAATTCTTGCTACTGGAGAAGCTGGGGGTTGATGGATCACACAAGCTTTAAAGTTGTGAGCTGCAGTAGGGCTAAAGCCAAGTTCAGCACCAATATGGTGAGCCTCCAGGAACAAAGGGCCACCAAGCTACCTGTGGAGGGTTAAAACCACACAGGTCAGAAATGAAGCAAATCAAAGCTTCCATGTCAATCAGTAACAGAACCAGGCCTTTAAATGTCTGAGTGGCCATTACACTTATAGCCTAGGAAAGTTAGGGAGACCCAGTCCCTCTTGCCTCCTCTTCTCCCCCAAAAAACAGAAAAGAAAGGAAAAGAGAATGAGGGCAAAAAAAGGAATAGCCAATATGGTAAGCTTCTGAAGGGGATGAGAAGGAATAGGACCAAAGTAGAGAGGTTTGCCATGGCAAGGAGGGGAGAGGCACCTCATCTTCAGAGAGGATGGCACAGAGTTTAAGAGTGGATAAGAGGAGGAGAGGAAATTTACACTGAATATAGTAGAAATTATGCTGGACTTAGAATCAGAAAAGATGTGGTTTCAGATCTTGGGTTTAACACTAGCAGTATAACCATAATCAGTTAAACTTCTGAGCCTCAATTTCCTTGTTTGTAAAATGGGAATAATAACATTTTCTCTACCTTGCAGGCTTATTGTGAGAAAATCACTTTTAAAACATTCAAACTCTAGGTCAATTTAGGATATACACTCCACTATGCCTTTCTTTCTTGATGGATATGCACTGGTAATAAAAATAAATAAATAAATAATTCAAACTCGGGGCAACTAGGTCATGCAGTGGATAAAGCATCAGTTTTGGAGTCAGGAGGACCTGAGTTCAAATCTGGCCTCAGACACTTGACACTTACTAGCTGTGTGACCCTGAGCAAGTCACTTAACCCCAATTGCCTCACCACCAAAAGAAAAAATTGAAACTCTATATAAATGTGAGTTATTATTTACTTCTTTTTGATGTTGTTGTTGAGTCATTTTTCAGTTGTGCCCAACTCTTCGTGACCCCATTTAAGGTTTTCTTGGCAAAGATACTGGAGTGGTTTGTCCTTTCCTTCTCCAGTTCATTTTACAGATGAGAAAACTGAGGCAAACATAGTTAAGTGACTTGCCCCAGGTCACACATCTAGTAAGTGTCTGAGGCCAGATTTGAACTCAGGAAGATGAGTCTTCCTGACTCCAGGCCCAGCACTGATCTGTCATTTTGTCAGTGTGGGTACTCCTTCAGTTAACACAAATTAGAATCTCCCTAGAATTTAATAGATGGAACATGCTGATGAGCCTCTCTGTAACAGTGCTCATGCAACAGATCATCACTGGATCTGAGCTCAAAGCCCTTCCAGCTTAGTTGGACCTGCCAGAGCTTGGGCTTTGATTGCAAAGCCCTCAGGAACCCAAGGCCATCTCCATGCCATGATGAGAATTCAGAATAAGACTGTAATAGAGGAGTATAATAATTATGCATCTCAGTTAATTAGGAGACAAGGTCATTTGCTAAGAGAGGAGGAGGTGGGGTAGAGTTGAGGTAAAGAAAGAAAAAGCAGGTTGGTAACAGCCACTTTGCAGAGTATGATAGAGATTAAATAAGGATGTCAGGCAGTGGTGAGGGCCCTATTGGGGTTAGAAAGCATGAATCTATTGGAGTCCGGCCAATATGACTTTGTGACTGCCTTCCTCTAGCATTGTTTAGTCACTTGAATATAGGAGAAGGAAGGTGGAGGTGAGCTGAGGGTTTATGGGGTAGAAACCTGGGAAGGACAAGATTCAGGAGTGGAGCAGTGCCTTATTTTACTTTACAATGCACTCTAGGAGGGAAGTGAAGCCAAAACAGGGCTTATGACCTGGGAGAAGAGGCAAGAGGCTGTGGTAGGGGCTAAGAACAAGTTCAGAGCATCGAGGCAGTGGGACATTTAGAAGGACAAATGCTTGTTATCAGAAATCAGGATTGCAGAATTTAGGATGTTAGAGAAGAATTTCAGATAGAAATTTAAGAGAGAAAGATGGTAAGAAATACCTAAGTAACCTTGCTGAGTTAAAAAAAAAAATCAGGTTCAGATGAAATACTAAAAGAAGCTAGGTGGTGCAGTGGATAGGGTGCCAGGCCTAGAGTCAGGAAGACTTGTCTTCCTGCGTTCAAATCTAGCCTCAGACACTTACTCGCTGTGTGACCTTGGGTAAGCCACTTAACCCTGTTTTCTCAGTGTCCTCATTTATAAAATGAGCTGGAGAAGGAAATGGCAGACCACTCCAGTATCTTTGTCAAGAAAACCCCAAATGGGGCCACAAAGAGTTGGACACAGCTGAAAAACAACTGAACAACACCACTAAAAAAAAGTGGCAGATGTAATTATTGAGCCATTGCCAGTATAAACTGTGACAAAGTCTCTCATATCTTGAAGAACACATGGGGAAAAATGGGCTAGAGGGTGAGACAATTAGGTGAATTCAGGATTGCTTGAGGAGCTGGACTCAAAGAGCCAGTTAGTCAACAAACATTTATTAAGGGCAAAGTAACAGAAGCAAAGGCAATCCCTGCCCTCAAGGAATTTATATTCTAATTAGGAGAGACAGCACATATAGGGTAGCCATGGCCAGGGAAGAGTATTTTGAAGTCATAAAGGAGTAGGTTGATATACTCCTTTGAGAAAAGGTGACAGATTTGATGTGATTATGGTTCAAGAACTGAAAAGTAGGAAATAGTAACTAACTAGAGGATATTCTAAAGTTGTCAAGGCAGATGGAGGGAAGAAAGGCCAGGAGTGGAATGAAACACATCTAGAGTTGGCCCTAGATATAGTAGGCAACTGAGGCAACCACTAGTCAGAATGAGAGTTCTAACAGCACAAGGGTTAAGTCCTTAGCTCTATAAGGGGCAGGTTTCCAATCTAGGCCACAGGGCTAGAAGAAGGCATGGGACTAGTTATGAATACTCTGACGTACACTTGGAAGAACCTTCTGGGGAAATGCTCCAGGGATCTTACTTGGTCCTATGTTCTCTAACATCTTTATCAATTACTTTAATAAAGATTAAAGATAGAGATGGTATTCTTATCAATTCTGATGATGGTGCAAAACTAGAAGGGATAGCGAGTACACTGGGTGACAAGAATCAGACTTCAAAAAGACTGTGATGGGCTAGAATATGGGGATGTATTGAAGAAGTTGAAATTCACAAAATCTTACAAGGGTTTCAAGACTGAAATTTACAGGTAAGATAGGGGAGGTATGGCAAGACAACAGGTGGTCTGGAAAAGATTTGGGGGTCTTGGTGGACTAGAAGATAGAGTGAGACAAGGCAGCCAAAGAAGTTAATGTATTTTGGACTACATTAAGAGAGGCATAAGGAATCAGGAGGTGATAGTCTGCCAGTAATCTGAACTGGTCAGACTATATCTAGCGTATTGTATTCATTTTGGGGTGATCTTTTTTTAGGAAGGACATTCTGGAAAGCAGAATAACCAAAATGGTGAATGGCCTTGAGTTTGTGTCCCATAGGGACCAGTGGATGGTTTATAACTGCATTTGTTTAGCCTGGGGGAAAAAAAGACTTGGGAGAAAGGGATGGAACATGATCATTGTCTTCAAGCATTTGAAGGGTTGTCATGTGAAAAAAGGGACCAGACTCATTCTGCCTAGGCAAAAGGATAGAACAAAGAGTAATGGGTAGAAATTGCAAAGAGAATCACAGTTTTCAATTTCATTCAATTTAACAAAATTTTTTATGCAATTGACTCTATGCAAGGCATTGTACTGGGGGTACCAAGACAAAAATAAAGTCATTCCCTGCCCTCATGGAGCTTACATTCCACCAAGAATACACAAGCAAATACAACATAGATGCAAGGTTATACCAAGTAACATAAAGAGAGAAACAATAGAGAGAGCACCAACAATTAGAGGGGCTGGAGGTGGGGGAGCTCAGCAAAGGCCTTGTGTAATAGGCTTGATGAAAAGGAAGAACTTCCTACCAATAAGAGCTGTCCCAAAGGAGAATGAGCCACCTCTCAAGCTGGTGGCTTTCTCCTCACTGGAGGTCTTCCAGCAAAGGCTATATAGTCACTTGTCAGACATGGGATATCAGGGAGGGATTCTTTTCTGGGTATTGATTGGAGTAGAATCTTGTAATTCTATGACTAACAATCAGGTTTGGTCCTCTGGTTCAGCCAGACGAGAGCAACCTACATCTTAGGGCAAGAGTTTACTAATAGGCAGAATTGTGGAATTGACTTTGGCATTTTCATTTCCCCCTTTTCTTCATTCATTCATTCAACAGGTATTTATTTTTTTTATTTTTTTTTCAACAGGCATTTATGAAGGGCCTCCTATGTGCTTGGCACTGCTCTAATCACTTTACATACATCATATCTCATTTGATCCCCCCAACAACCCTGGGAGAAAGGTGCTATTATGATCCTTATATTTTATGGTTGAAGAAACTGAAGCTGATTTATTCAAGGTCACACAGCTAGAAGTGTCTTAGGCTGGATGTGAATTCAGATTTTCCTGACTCTGGGCCCAGATCTCTATCTACTGTACATTCTAGCTGCCTTGAACAAAACAAAAACAAACTGTATACAGATAAATACAAAATGTATACCAAATAAATACCAAATGGGTGAGCACTAACTGAGGGAAATATAAAATGCCTCTTGTAAGAGATGGTTCCTAAAGTGAGCCTGGAATAGATGTAGACATTCCAAGAAACAGTGATAAGGAAAGAGAGTAGTACTTCATGTATGGGAGGGTCTGTTCGGCTTCATCGTAGTGGTAAGAGGAAGCCACTGAAACTTTTTGAGTAAGGGAGTAACATGGTAAGAATGTTGCTTTAGGAATGTCAAACCCACTTTCAGGGAAGGATATGGTAAATTAATTCACAATGAGGTTACCAATTAGTCATAATTGAGGCTATTATACAGCACTTTATATATATGCTGTCATATGAATAACAACTCCATAAAGTAAGTACAATAGCTGTAATTAGCCTCATTTTTCAGATATGAAAACCTTCAGAGGTTTGCCAAAAGCTAAGAGTCTGTATGGAATAGTGGATAGAGAGCTGATCTGGAAGTCCAGAAGACTACAGGCGTAAGTTCTGCCTTAGACACATCATAGTTATGTGACCCTAGGCAAGTCACTTGACATCTACATGCAACAAGCAAATCTGTAAGACAGTAAATTGCACACAACAATCCAAGACAACTCAAAAGGACTTATAATGAAAAATGTTATCTATCCCCAGAGATAGAACTGATGGTGCCTGAATACAGATTGAAGCGTCTTTTTTTTACTTTATTTTTCTTGAGTTTTTGTCTATGTTTTCTTTCACAACTTAACTATCGTTGATATGTTTTGCATGACTACACATGTAGAACCTATATTGAACTGCTTGCCTTCTCAATGGGGTTGGGGGAGGGAAGGAGCAAGGGAGAGAATTTGGAACTCAACGTTTTATAAACATCTTAAAAATTGTTTTTACATGTAACTGGGGGAAAATAAATAAATTTTTAAAAAAGACAGTAAATTGCAGTGCAATCACTAACTAGTAGGAGTTTCCTCATCCAAAGCTTCCTCTACCAATAAAATCACAGATCCCTTCAAAGGACTGTGCTCACCAACTAAACTATGTCAGAGGCAGAATTTGAACCCAGGTTTTCCTGGCTCAGAGTTTAATACACTATGCCATGCTGCTGCTGCTGCTGTTGCTGCTGCTACTGATATTATAGGACTGTCAGCTGCCAACCCCACCAGGGGTATTTGCACATTCTTGGCACAGAGACCTCATCTGACTGAAGTCATAGGAATAATTTCAGCATCACAAAGACATCTACGAGCACACAGGAGAGGTAGGGGGAGGGAAGATGAGCAGGGAGAGAGAGAGGCCCTGAATTCACACTGGGTAGGCAGCCACCTAGTTCTCCTAGACATAAGCCAGTCATGGCTAGGAGAGATGTTATTTTGGGAATCTGGGCCAGGAGCTGAAGGTGATAATTCTCCCTTTACTAAACCCCTATCCTGATTCTGTGTCTAAATGCAAGGGAAAAAAGAGACTGTATTAGGTTGTGTGTGTGTGTGTGTGTGTGTGTGTGTGTGTGTGTGTGTGTTTAAGTTAGATATTTGGTTTATATAGAACCATAGAATCCCAAGGCTGGAAGGAATCAAAGGATCATTGATCTAGACCTGTAAGGAACAGTAGAGGTCATCCAGTCCACCCTTTCATTATGGTGAAACTGAGGCCCAGGGAAGTTAAATGATTTGCCCAAGGTCACACAGCTATTAAACCTCAGTCAGGATTTGAACTCAGGTCCATTGACTCCAGTGCCAAAGATCTTTCTCACTATCCCACCTGCCTTTCTTAAGAGAATAGCTGGGCTTGACTGCACTTCTTACATAGGCCAATGCCCCCAACCAGAGGACTGGTACTTCTTGTGTTGCATTGGGCCAGTCTGAGCACATGAAAAGGAAAATTCCTTCTAGCCTTCCCAGAATCTGATCGATCCAGTGAGGATGTGTTGGACCAGCTCTCTGGAAAGAATAGCAACTCACTGGACCTGTCCTCTCCATGGGACGTGATGGGGACCTAGAAAGTGATGGAACCAGAGGAGAGAGTTTAGCAGCAGGCCGAGCCAAGCTGCCCTCCCAGGTGGCCTCAGGAACCAAGTGGTAGATGGTCCATTGAAGCGAGGAGGCATTTAGAAAAGGAGCTATTGACCCCGCTGGAAATGCCATGCTGGAAGGTCTGGTATATGGCATAAATAGAAATCCCATCCATCTGAAAGGCAGAACTTCACAAGGGGGAGGCTTGCCTAAGCTTATCCTCTGACCAAATACATATCCCTAAGCACTTACATCGTCCCATTTTCATACAGTAAGTGAGGGAAGAATCACAGAAGAGAAAAGGACAATGGTAGCAATAATCATCTCTTAAATTTCTCTTGGAGTTCATTCGGTTATCCAGATGTCCCATCTAAATAATGCCAACTCGCTGAGCAATTAACTCAGTTTGTGCCTTCACACTTAAACTGGGTTTTAGAAACAATGGACTCCAATCAAACATCTAGGAGAGGCAGCATGGGATAGGATAGCACATTAGAGTGCTGGATTTGTGTCAAAAAAGCTGAATTCAAATCCTGACCCTATCAATTAATACCTGTGTGACCTTGGGCAAATCATCATCATCTTATCATAATTTAACCATTTATATAGAGCTTTAAAGTTGGCAAACCACTGCACTTGCATTATCTCGCTTGAGCCAACAGCCCTGTGAAGTAGATGCTACCAGTGTTATTTACCCATTTTACAGATGAGGAATTAGAGATTCAGAAAGATTAAGTGGCTTTGTTGTACAATAGCTATTAAGTGTCTGAGGCAGAATTTGAACGCAGGACTTCCTAATAAGACACAGTATTAACCATTCCACAACTGACACAACTTCCTCATGTTTAAAACGATGGGATTGTATAAGATGATCTTTAAGGTATGCCTCAGCTCTAACATTCATTGACTTTTTTTAAACAACTAGATGATTTCAATGCCTCAAAATCATCAACTAGATGATTTCAACTATTTGAGTTGTTCCCACACACAGAGAGAAACACAAACTATTCCCTGAGGGAACACAACATATAATGACTGAATCATATGTGTCTTTCCAGGCTTACCTCCTTCACACAAACCCTCTGCTCCTGCCATCCTAGTCAACTTGCTGCTCCCAATGGCCACCATATACCTTCTTACCATTTTTCCCATTTAGAGTGTTTTACCATCTCCCAACCAAATGTCACCAGTCTTTCAGGGCCTAAGTTAAATTCCTTCTCCTCCCTGAAGCCTTTCCAGATCACTTCAGCCCCCTCTTCAGAGGTCCTCAAGTACCAAGTGCTAGTTACCTTTTCATGTGTGTTGTAGGCCTCAATTCTAACATCACTGAGGACTGGGGCTAAATTTTATCTCTCTCAATCTCCCTCTCTTCCACACATGGAGTCTAACACTGTTATGCACCTAGGAGATATTTGGTCAATATTAATAACTAAAATAAACTTTTGTCCTGGAGATGAAGTCCCAGTAGACTGCAAACTTCTTACAGGGAGGGCCTGGTTTCCTTGCTGATCTTTGAATCCCTTGTACCTAGCATATAATAAGCAGGTGTTTTTAAAATGCTTATTAATTAAATTGAACTGAACTGAATTACCTATTACCTATTACCTATTACCTATTACCTTCAGAGGTAAAAAAAACCCCAATTCACCAGGCTGGTCTGGAGAATTCCCTCCATGAAAGTTTCTGCCCTGTAGGCCACCTCTGTAACAACGGGGCATTGTTCTAGCTCTCTGTGCCCTATAGTCCACACAGACAGAAAAAGTAGTCATAATAACCAAAAGTCAGTTTTGTGTGTCAGAAGAGAGGTGTACTTATTTTTAGCAATGCAAGCCTTCCCTCTGAGGACAATAACTACATTCTGGGCCTTTGCCTGAGTGTCATGTTTTCCCCCTGTTCAAAGAGCAAAAGAAAGTGAAGAAACAGTATAAATTGAGCCACTCCCTTTTCTTGATCTGCCTAAACAGCTAGGGATTAGGCCCAGCTACACTGCAGCCCTGCAAATACCTCTTCCCATGGAAATTTTCCTGACAAATCTTTCAGGAATAACTCAGCAAGCCAACCTATCTCACAGCCAGGGCCTGGAAGCTATTACAACTACAAATAGATTCTCAGTCACCTTCTAAAAGGAACCGCATTCTTTATCTGTGAATCGCAGAATGTCAGAATTGGTAGATGCCTTAATGATCTTCTGGGGCAGGGGTTCTTGACTTTTTGTATATGTGTCATGGACCCCTTTGGCTGTCACCTGGGGAGGCCTATGGACCCCTTCTCAGAATCATGTTCTTAAATAATTGAAAAAAATGCTAAATTTCAGTTAGAGGTGAGTGAAAATAAAGATGCAATTATTTTTCTCATCCAATTTTGTTGACCTCCTGAAGTCTATTATCAGATCTCTTGGGGGATGGGGGGGGTCTATGGACCCCAGGTTAAGAATCCCTGATCTAATTCCATTTTCTGAATAGGAAAATTGAGGTCCAGAGAGGTCTAAGGTCAAACATTTAAGAAATAATTCAACAGTGAGTTAGAATTAAGACTAGAACCTTCATCTTCTGAGTCACAGATCTAATATACTATATATTTGTGTATATTCTATATATGTATGTATGTGTATATATACACATAGAGGATGCTGAAAAGTTTTCATGTAGTTTTAAGGTTCAATAGCTTAAAAGTGCACTAAGAGTTTGAAAAGCCCTGTGTATAATCGCAAGGCCTCACCAGGTTTCAGATTCCCCACACCCTCTATGATGGAGTAATTGGAAAGGAAGGAAGGAAAGAAAGAAGGAAGGAAGTAAAGAAGGAAGGAAGGAAGGAAAGAAGGAAGGAGGGAAGGAAGGAAGGAGGGAAGGAAGGAAGGAAGGAAGGAAGGAAGGAAGGAAGGAAGGAAGGAAAGAAGGAAGGAAGGAAGGAAGAAAGGAAGATCGTATATAAGAATTGGATTTGAGATGAAATGTGATCTGTTTTGTCTTGGGCTGTTTTATCCTAGACCTTGGCAAATTTGTGGAGCATGTGACATTTGTGCCTGGCACATAGTAGACATTTAATGAATGCGTGTTGATTTATTGATCACTTATCTATAACTTTCCTTTCCACCAACCAAGGATCACAAGCTGCTCTAATATGCCCTATCAAAAAAAAAAATGTGACCTGGTAAACTCAGGTGGATTTGCATTTCAAAAGACAGAAGAGAGGGGAAGGGCAATGCTTAATCTAAAGGAATATTAACTCCTAGAGGGTACATTGATACTTTATGTTAAGTTGCCCAGGGCTCTGTAGATAGTCTCTTCCTGACACAGGAATCAGGACAGGAACTTAGTTACCCACTGTTCAGACAAGTCATAGTAGACAAAATCTGACCTCTTGGCCTTTCATCATTTTTGTCCCCTGCTAGTATGTGCAGCATGGGGAGCATTAGGAGTTCCTTCCCTCCAGGGGCTTTGTACCAGTGCTATAACTAAGGCAGACCCACTACGGCTTTTCTCCATAGAGCCAAAACATAGAGGGTGCCAACAGCACTTATACTCCTTCAACAGGGAGAAACAGTTGCATTTAATACTTAGTTAACAGAAATAAATGGTTAATAACGATAGGGACTGGACCAATGATTTCATCTGCATTTAGAACTCCCAGGTAATGAAGTTCCTTCTAGCAATGCAGGTGAGCACCTTCTGTGTAACTTACAGTCTTCAAGAGGTGTCTAGAGCACTCAGAAGTTGACTTACTCAGAGTCACACAGCCAAATTGTCAGAAGTAGGCCTTAAACCCAGGTCTTCCTGGTTTTGAGGCCACCTCCTTTTCCATTATACCAAGCTACTTCTCAATTTGCTCATAATCAGTTAAGATAAAAAACTACCAGATGGCCTTCAGTAGCTTTGTGGTGTCCTGGGTCCACAGAGGCCAGTGTCCTGCCCTGGAATCTCTGCCTTTTGCATCATGGGATGACATCCCAGGATCTCTTCCTTAAGTCAATAAATATTAAGAACCTCCTATCTGATAGGCACCCTGTTATTTGTTGTTCAATCATTTTTCAGTCATGACCAACTCTTCATGACTCCATTTTGGGGTTTTCTTGGCCAAGATACTGGAGTGGTTTGCCATTTTCTTCCCCTCATTTTACAGATGAGGAAACTGAGACTAACATGGTTAAGTGACTTGCCCAGGGGCACACAGCTAGTTAGTGTTTGAGACCAGATTTTAACTCAGGAAAATGAATCATCTTGACTCTATTCAAGCACTCTATTCACTTTTCCACCTACCTGACCAGCGCCGTGCTAAGTCAATGTCTGTTTTCTCTCCTCTCTTCTCCTTTTTCTTCTCCCAGCCACATTGATTGTTTGCTCTGGGTATCAAAATTCCTAGTTATAGCTCTGCTCTTCACCCACCTCTGCCTCTCACTTTCAGCTATCATACAGCATCATAGTCTGACTTCTATATGTCTGGACCCATATCCATAATACACTCTCCTCAGCTTCCACACTGCTGCTACTGCACTCACAGCACCCAACTAGCTCTAAAGCCCTTAAAAAGACAAAAACTAGGGCTCTGGCTACTTCCTGGTACCCCTAAATACCCACCATGAGACTGTAATCACTCCCTCACCCTTTACAGTCACCTCCCATAATGGTAAAAGGCAGGGAAGAAATCTTCCTAGCTATCCTTGCCTTTGTCTTCCCTTTTAGCCCTTAAAGCCCTTAAAGCCCCCAACCCCTTTTTAAAAAATCATAAAATTTTAAAATATTACTCTTTTTATAAAACTGTACTGATATCTTTCATTTTTACATCACCTACATTTCCCACCGTATCCTCTCTGCTCCCTTCCAGATGGTCATTTCTTAACATAAAAAGTAAAAAAAGAAGAAAAGGTGGGGCAGAGCCAAGATGGCGGAGTGAAAGCAGTGACTTGCTTGAGCTCTCCCCCAAGTCCAAATACTTGTAAAAAATAGCTCTAAACAAATTCTAAAGCAGCAGAACCCACAAAAAGACAGAGTGAAACAAATTTCCAGCCCAAGACAACTTGGATGGTTGATCAGAAAGGTATATAGCACTGGGCAGGGAGAGAAGCACAGTGCAGTCTGGGCACGCAGGCCACAGCGAACCTGGAGCAGGCCTCAGAGGGCTGAATCATGGGCAGCCATGGCAGTTTCCAGACTTTTCAACCCATGAATGCCAAAGACAATTTAAAAGGTCAGTGGGAAAAGTCTGTGACTGCAGTAAGAGAGAAAAGCTAGGTCTCAGTCACAAGTCCTGAGCATGGCACAGGGCGGTGGCTGCCTCCTGAGCTTCCAGACCACAGACTGAGGGGGAATAGAGTGACTGATCAGAGGGGGATTGCAGGGATCTCTTTGCCACTGCTGAGGCAGGAATCTCTTGCTTTGCCTGCGCTTGGATCTGGGTCACAGTTCTGAGGGGCGGCCCTGGGGCAAGAAGGAGTGCTGGCGTGGTGGAGCTTGTTGTGGCGGTGGAGAGGAAACACCTCACCCCTTATCATACCACCTTGGAAGAACCGAAAATTTACAAGTCCCTAGAAGTATCTCTGAAAACAGCTGTACAAACCCCTGAAGCTTGGGACAGTACATTCTCCACATTGGAAGCAGACTCTTACCTTAACAAGGAGTTTAAAACTCAAGTAATTGGCCGGGATCATGAGTAAGCAGCACAAAAAGAGTCATACTATATTATCTTACTTCGGTGACAAGATCAAAACATACAACCAGAAGAAGACAACAAAGTCAAAGCTCATACATCCAAAGCCTCCAAGAAAAATATGAATCAGTCCCAGGCCTTGGAAGAGCTCAAAAGGGATTTTGAGAAGCAAATAAGAGAAGTAGAGGAAAAACTGGGAAGAGAAATGAGAATGATGCAAGAAAATCATGAAAAACAAGTCAACAGCTTGCTACATGAGACCCAAAAAAATACTGAAGAAAATAACACCTTAAAAAACAGTCTAACCCAAATGGCAAAAGAGGTCCAAAAAGTCAATGAGGAGAAGAGTGCCCTAAAAAGCAAAATTAGCCAAATGGAAAAGGAAGTTCAAAAGATTACTGAAAAAAATACTTCCTTAAAAATTAGAATAGAGCAATTGGAAGCTAGTAACTTTATGAGAAATCAAGACACTGTAAAACAAATCCAAAAGAATGAAAAATTAGAAAACAATGTGAAATATCTCATTGGAAAAACAACTGACCTAGAAAATAGATCCAAGAGAGATCATTTAAAAATCATTGGACTATCTGAAAGCCATGATCAAAAAAAGAGCCTAGACATCATCTTCCAAGAAATTATCAAGGAAAACTACCCTGATATTTTAGAACAGGAGGGCAAAATAGAAATGGAAAGAATCCACCAATGTCCTCCCCCCACAAGGGAAAACTCTTAGGAATATTGTAGTTAAATTCCAGAGTTCCCAGGTCAAGGAGAAAATATTGCAAGCAGCCAGAAAGAAACAATTCAAATATTGTGGAAACACAATAAGGATAACACAAGATTTAGCAGCTTCTACATTAAGGGACCACAGGACATGGAATATAATATTCCAGAGGGCAAAGGAGATAGGATCACAACCAAGAATCACCTACCCAGCAAAACTGAGTATAATCCTTCAGGGGAAAAAATGGTCATTCAGTGAATTAGAGGACTTTCAAGAATTCTTGATGAAAAGACCAGAGCTGAATAGAAAATTTGACTTTCAAATGCAAGACTCCAGTGGAACATGAAGAGATAAACAGGAAGGAGAAATCATAAGAGACTTATTAAGGTTGAACTGTTTACATTTCTGCATGGAAAGATGATATTTATAACTCATGAGACCTTTGTTAGTTTTAGGGTACCTGGAGGAAAAAAATATATATATATATGTATAGATAGATAGATAGATAGATAGATAGATAGATAGATAGATAGATAGATAGATAGATGATGGATGGATGGATGGATGGATAGCTAGAGGGCACAGGGTGTATTGAAGATGAAGGGGTCATATATGGAGAATAAAATTAAGGGGTGAGAGAGGATTATACTAGGAGAAGGAGAAAGGGAGAGGTAGAACAGGGTAAATTATCTCACAAAAACAAAAAAGAAAAGACTCTTACAGTGGAGGGGAAATGGGGGAAGGTAAGAGGGAATGAGGGAATCTTATTCTCATAGGATTTGACTTAAGGAGAGAATAACATACACATTCAATTGGGTATGGAAATATGTCTTACCCTACAAGAAAATAGGGGGGGAAGGGGACAAGAGAGTAGGGGGATGATAGAGAGGAGGGCAGATTGGGAAAGGGGGTAATCAGAAGCAAATACTTCTGAGGAGGGACAGAGTCAAAAGAAAGAATAGAATAAATGGGGGGTGGGCAGGAGAGGATTAAGGGAAATAGAGTTAGTTTTTCACAGCATGTCTGTTATGGAAGTGTTTTGCATAACTGCACATGTATAACCTATATTGAGTTGCTTGCCTTTTCAATGAGGGTGGGTAGGGAGAGACGAAGGGAGAATATTTGGAGCCCAAAGTTTTAAAAACACATGTTTAAAAAAAATGTTTTCACATGCAATTGGGAAATAAGAAATGCAGGAAATGGGGTACAGAAATCTATCCTACCCTACAGGAAAATAGAACGGGAAGGGTATAAGAGAAGGGGGGCGAGAGATAGAAGGGAAGGCAGACTAGGGGAAGGGGTATTCAGAATGCATGCCATCTTGGGGTGGGGGAGGGGCAAGATGGGGTGAAAATTTGGAACTCAAAATCTTGTGGAAGTAAATGTTGAAAACTAAAAATAAATAAATTTATTAATAAAAAAATCACTATTCAAAAAAAGAAAGAAGAAAAGTTCAACAAAACTAATATATAAAAAAATTTGATTTTATGTGTAGCATTTCATACCATAGTCTCCCATCTCTTCAAAGAAGTAGAGATGTATGTATTTTTATATCTCTTCTTTGACCTTCAGCTCCTAATACTTTGTATATCTCTGTGTCATCTGCAGAGTCTAACCCAGAGACTTACATGCAGTGTATACTCTATATTCAATTAAATTCAATAAATCCCTAAAGATGGGGTTTTAGCCAACATTGGAGGAAAGGTTTTTGGACAGAGAGCCTTCACATCCACCTTTAAGCCGTTCTACTGAAAGGACCTCCAGCAATGGGTACGGTAAGACCCATCCCAATATTGAACATAACTTGCTGGTGAGAGTTCTCTTTTCCCTTGAGTCAATGTTCTCTAGTGACATGATGGCCTCTGCTTGTTTTCATACTAATCATGAAATTTTAAAGCAGAGATGAGTAAACACTACAAAACCATATTCAATAAGAAAAGAATCCTCTGGCTGGGGAAGATTTTTCAGCAACACTTCTAAATACATAAGACATTCATAAAACCAAGCAGTTTCCTATACCCCTGATATACCTACAGGAGAGCCAGTATGGGAACACACATCCACACGGAGCCAGTAGATGCCCTGCCTTCTTTTGTCAATGAGGCTCTGGAGAGGAACAAGGAGCTGTCCACCAGAACCACTCTCAGGTAGGAAAGCCCATGGCTCAGCAAGGGGCAAAGATCTCTCTATGGAGAGGTCGATGTTCGATAAGCTCTTTAAACATTGTGTTCAGGTTGTTTAAAGCTCAGCTGCTAGGGCTTTGGAAGGGGCCCTTGAAGCTCTGACAGAAGAGGAAGGCCTGCATCCATGCAGTGCCAATCTCAGTGGACGCTGACATTTCTGTGTCTCCACAGGGAAGCCACTGTTTCAGATTAGTTTGCATTGCACTGTAGATGATGCTTGCTGAATTCAAGTCGGAGTTGGGGATGGGCAGAAAATATATATTGTACAATACATATTGCATACACACACACATATATAGACAGTATGGCATAGTAAATAGATGCTTGATCTTAGAGCGAGGAAGACCTGAGTTCAAGTTCCATCTCTGACCCATACTGGCTGTATGCCTCTGGGCAAGTCACTTAATTTCCTAGGGCCTCTGGACAAGTGTCTAAGATTTCAAATTACAGAATATTTGCTGACAGTCTGAAATCATAGAAGGAGTTTCTTTTCATTGGGAGTTCTGTACCTGGAGAAACCATAGGGTACATTGTGTGTGTGCGTGTGTGTGCATGCGCACGCGCACATGAATGCACACACGTGTGTGTACATATATACGTACACAAGATGCATTACTGTGCAATGGATGGACTGATCTCCAGCCTGAGAGCCCAGAAGACCTGGCTTCAAGACCTGACTCTGTCTCACAGTAGTCATATAACCCTGGGCAAGTCACCTCTCATGGTCCCTAGATAATTCACTAAAACCCTAACTTGCAGAGCAAGTACTGACGTACATTTTGGTAGAGGGAATTTCCTTACCAGCAGATGCCTGTGTCAATGACATCACAGATCTGGCACTATTCACTCACCAGATACACACACGCACATACACACACACACACATATACATACATACACACACATACTCCGACTCAGTAAAGATTACTTTCTTCCCTCTGATGAACACATCTAACACAGTGCAGTTAGCTAGAAATTGCTCAATGTTGACTTTACTGAATTACAGTGGTTCCTAAGAGACTAACTTCTCCCATTGGGACTCATCATTCAGATTCCCCATTTATACACTTGCCCCTCTCTCCTTCCTGTCTTACTGTGAAAGAACCACTTTCAGATCTATTTAACTCAACCAGATGTTTTTGGCTGGTGAGTTTAAAGTGGCAGTTTAAAGTGGCAGAAAGATAAAAGAACATTGGCTCATGTTTGGAAATAATGACTCATACATCTGCATTAGAAATAGATTCACCCTTATCCTCAATGGTAAAAGAATTTACTCTAAACAGGTCCATAGAATGTGGTATAGACTAGAGTGTGACCAGGGTAAAAAGAGGATTGGTGGACATGACACATGAGGGACTCTTAGAAAGAAGGCTTAGGGAGAGGGGGAGGATAAGATAGCTCTCTTCAAGTTGCCACATGGAAGATGGTTGATATTTGTTCCGTCTGGTCTCAGAGGGTAAAACTAGTAGTAGGGGAAAGTGACAGAGAGCAAGGTTTTAGCTCATCTTAAAGAAAGCCTTTCCAACAATTAGAGCTGTTTAAAAGTGAAAATAGGGCAGCTGGGTGGCACAGTGGATAGAGTGCTAGACCTGGAGTCAGGAAGACTTCTTCCTGAGTTCGAATCTGGCCTTAAGCACTTACTAGCTGTGTGATCCCAATCAAGTCGCTTAACCCTGTTCGTCCAGTAAAATGAGGGGGAGAAGGAAATGGTAAAGCACTCCAATATCTTTGCCAAGAAAACCCCAAATGGGGGTCACAAAGAGTCAGACACAACCAAAAAATGACTTAATAACAACTCAACAAAAAGCGAAATGAACTGCCTCCTAGTAGGGGTCCAAAAGGAGGCAGGATAACCAATTGTCATGGAGGTTATAGGTGGCATTCCTGCTAAGGTATGGCCTAAACACGTTTTCTGAGGTCCCCTTCTCCTCTGAGATTCTGTGATTGTAACAGGGGATCTTAACCTAGGGCTCATGAACTTGGCTTTTTTTTTCAATATTTTGATATTTTCATAATGATCATTTTCATTATGATTGGTTTCCTTTGTAATCCTATGAATTTTATTTTCTGTATTTAAAATTGGTATTCTGAGAAGGGGTTCATAGGATTCACCAGACTGCTAAAAGTATCTATGATGCAAAAAAAAGTTAAATACTGCTGTTCTTTGTTGTATGTGAGATTCAGTTTTCTCAAAGAAAAGCCATTCTTAGACTGCAAACCTCAAACTACAGGAGGCAGGATAGTTTAGTAGAAATAACCATGGCCAAACTTGGAGTTAGATCTTGGTTGAGATACCAGCTCTAACATTGACTTGCTGTGTGACCTAGGGTAAGTCACTTAATCTTCCTGAGCTTCAGTTTCCTCATCTGTAAAATGGGGAGAAATAGTTGAATTATCTACCCCTTAAAGGTTGTGACACACAATGTGCTCTGGAAACCTTAAAATGTAACGGGGTAAGTTATTTCCCCAATTTATGCAAGACTTTAACCCACAGCACTGAAGAGGTTGGCCAGGGTCTTGGATGTGGGATTTTATTTTTCAGATCCAGCACTTTCCTTTGGTGGGAGTTAAGAGGATGGATAGACCATGATGGAGTCTGCATGACCTGCAGAATAGCCAGAACTGGGAGTCAGGAAAGTAAGATTCTATTTCTGACTATGGCTATCTAGCTGTATGACCTCAGTCTGCCTCTGATTCTTCACCTCTCAAATAGGTATAATAATCCTTGCCCTATTTACTTCATCAGCATCAAATAAAAAATATAGGGTCCTGATACTTGGAGCTAGGCAAGAACTTAGAGATTTTCTTGTCCAACTAGACTGAGGAGAAATGTCCAAGGTCACAAAGGTAACAACAGAACCGGGATTCAGACCCACATCCTTCTGATGCCAAATCCAATGCTCTTTCCACTATGCTTCATGGAAGAAGAAAAAAAAAACTTGGACATTTTCAGGGGCTATTGTGATATAATGGGAAAAGACCTTGCCCTTTCACCTCTTGCTCTAAGGAGCAAGATCAGTCAGTCTCTTTCCATCCCTGAGCCTTGGTTTCTTCCTTCGTAAAGTGAAGAACTGAACTAGATGGTTCTTAGGGTCCCTTCAAGTTTCTATACTCTATGCTGTTGAACGCTATTATTATTTCAAGGAGTCATTGGCAGACTCGTGGACAAGATGAGAAGGGAAACTAGTGTCTGTTGGAATGACGAGTTGTGACTCATTAAAGCCTCAAGATAAACATTCATGGAAGGTTCTGATTGTGGAGGATGCTTGAACCCAGAGAAAATGAACCTGTACATGGAATCTGGGACTTTGCTTCCCAGTATCAGCTGGGCAGAATTTGGACATTAGCTGACATATCACACTCCCAATCATATGTCAGTATTGATCCTCTTGGGATGGGTGATCAGAGAAGCCCCTCAGATTCTTTCACCTTCAGGTAACTGATAGAAATGGTTTATTCTGGCTCCTGGACTCATTGAAAATGCAAGGCCACCTCTCCTCACCTTGCCAATGCCAGGGATATTAGTGGAAATTCATGTACACTCCCTCCCCACTCAGGGAACCATGCCTGGGGGCCCAATTGACCAGAATCATTCCAGGAACTGGGAATAGAAGAATTTTAGCTAATACAACAGACGGACATTTCAGCCGCAATGTCCAACACCAGCTGGCAGCCATAAATGCAGGGTCTCTAATTGGAGAAAGTGAGAGAGGGAGGGTGTGAAGGAGTGGAGGAAAGAAAATAGTCTTCCAAAATTATTTTTTTAAGATAAAATGGTGGGAGAAAGCTGCCAAGGAGAGTTCCTGCCTCTCTCAAATTAATCTTTGCTGAACTAGTTTCAATGACCAAACATAAACAGTACTTTTAAAACAGGAGGAAAATGACCCCCGGATTCTTGTAAAATGTTTAGTTTCTCAAACAATGCGGGTGTGCTTATGTGGGCATTTGGCTGTGTATTCACGCATGCAATTGTATGTGCATGGCTCTAAATGTAAGTGTTTGGGTATATATGTCTGCTTATGTGTGAATGAGATAATATGTGAAAAGCATTATGCAAACCTTAAAGCACTATATAAATGTTAGCTATTAATATTGCTATATTTTGTTTGTGCATGCTTGAGTATCTGTGTGTTTATATTTTGGGGGGTGTGCATGTAATTACATGTGCATGTGTGTGTGCATCTGTGTTTGGTGCAGGCTTTGATGTTACACTCCAGCTAATGTTCATTCTTTAACAACAGTACATTGGGAGGGAAATGTGTTCATTTACTCAGACCAAAGAGTCAGAAGCAATGGGAGCATTTTTGTGATTTCCTTACGTACACATCTACGTTTGTTTCAACTCTCTATGTTTCTACCTTCGCTAGCCCAGTCTCTTTCCACCCACCTTTCTCCACCCAGCCGCCCAGTTCAGTTCCATATCTTCATTCCTTCCAGGAATGCCTTTTATTTCAGCCCCATCCAATGGTTCCATTGTGTGCTGAGAGGTGCTTCTTTCCAAAAGAGGAGAATCCTCGGGAGACTGGGGGTTTCCAGGTCTGAATGCTTAATTTCACATTCGAGCTCAACAAGGGCAAAGATTCAAGAAATATTGTATCCTGGCTTATCGCGAGCTCTCCACCAGCCGGTGAAAATCACCCTTCCCTCCTGCTTAAATGTGGGGTCGGGAGAGCAGCTGGGGGCATCTGAGCCCGTTTGGAGAATGTCAGTCACCTGATCTGGAAGGGATGAGGAATTTGATGATTCCAAAGAACCCAGAGGGAAAATAGAGAGTTGAAAAAGCAAATGGGGGAGGGTGGGGAGGAGTGGGGGGCGGGGGGAAGCAAATGATCTTGACTTCTCAGAGACTTAACTACACCAGGGACCAGATTCAAGGCTTTAGTTCCAAAAGAGCTAAAAATGACTTGTTTTCTCCTCTTCTCCATTATTTTCAGGCAGAAACCAGTAGGAACTAAATTCCCAGTGTAACCAATAATCTCATTTAGTTACATTTGTATTTTGTTAAATGCCATCGTGCTCTTAACATTTTCAAACCCTTTCCATCCATCATTTTATAATATCTTTATGATCCCAGGAAGGAGGGCGGGAGGGAGGGCAGAGAGCAACAGCCCCATTTATGTGCCCTCATACTGAATATTTCTGAGCTAGAAGGACCCTGGGTTGGCTTAATCCAACTTCCTTGTTTTACAGATGAGGAAACGGAAGACTTGACTGAGGTTACAGAGCTAATAATACTGACATTAGGATCTGAACCAGTGAGCACCTGGAGGGATTCTCTTTCGCCTCTTTTTGTATCCCCAGCACTTAGCATAGTGCCTGGCACATAGTAGCTGCTTCTTAATGCTTATTGATTAATTGATGGATTGAACCCAGGTCCTCTGACTCGGGATCAGATGCTCTCTTCACTACAAGGGATCCATGACCTAAAGAGTCTAAGCATCTTGTCCTACAGTCACACACTGAGTTCATACTGGAACCAGGAGTAGTTCTTAGGTTTTGAGATACCCCTGCTAAGGTTCTTCCGACTATCCAGTGGAATCACAAAATATGGCCCTGTCCAATGATTTGTGTCTGGTCTGAGAGGCACACTGTCAGCATGCCTTCTAAGTGAGAGCTCCACAACTTCCCAACCCTGAGCTCAGAAAGGTGCTGCATATCTTTACCAATATTCCTAGTAAATTCAATGCTATTCCAGCCTCCTTCTCCTAGCAGATGTATTTCACTCAGAACACTGATACCAGTCTCTGGGATCATAGCTTTATAGCTGGAAGGAACCTAAGAGACCACCTAACCCAACTCATTGATTTTACAGATGAAGAAACTGAGGTTAGATAACTTGCCCAAGATCACACAGGTGCTAATTGTCAGAGACAAGATTTGAACTTGGCTCCTCTTACTTCAGAGCCTGTACTGATTCCACTTTCAGGTGCACACACACTCACTTCTTTCCTTTGACACACAATGTTTTCTCTCCCTTTCTCCCAAGTATAAATTCACCCACAAAAAATCCAGAGATGGAGTCGCTCTTCCTAGCAGGTGGAGTCCAGGTGCTTGGGAAGGAAACCAGGACAGAGTGGGGCCTAGTGAGATTCCCCAACCTGAAGGGTCTGTGTAGGAAAAGCTCAGGCTTGTGACAGAAGCTGAATTGAGAGAAAAATTCTCCTGTGAGATAAAATCTCCCAGATGTGTTGAAAAAAAAATTCTGAGCAGGTGTGGGGGGATGCCTTTGTGTGTGTGTGTCTGTGTGTGTAAGTTTTTTTCTTCTCCCCACCTTCAGGGCCATAAGGAGCAGGTTGTGTCTCTAAACACATCAGAAGAATCTATAGTGGAAGTGGGATGAATAACCCCAGGCTTTTAGGTCTAGCTCTCAAGGTCAACTGATATCATTAGAATAACGTGAACTCAATTTGAGTTACAGCAGGGAAATCATGTTAAGAAATATGGGTCAGTCATCAACCAGTAATAAAGCTGTTACCTCTTACTATCTGAAACGCTCTCTGAAACCTGTCAGATTTCAGTATTCCCATTGTTAGGCTGACATTTAACAATGAAATTGCTTACGAAAACCAAAGACTACTTAAGGAAGCAGGGGAAAAAAATACTGATTAAGCTAGAAAATCTCACATTCATTCCTTCAACCACAGGATCAAGCAAGAAAAATCTATGAATGCCAGGAAACAACATACAGAATGTCACAGTGATGAGCTTTTTAAGATTTTTTTTAAAGGAACAATAGGAAGCCAGGTATCTCAACATCAGCAAAGTGCCATTGACCAACACTCTGGATACTCTGAGTCCACCAGGGAGAGAAGGAGGCTTGCTTTCAAAAACAGGTCTGACCACTTTATTCCCTGGCTTTAGGAGTCCAGTGGCTCCCTATTGCCTCTAGCATAAAATATGAGTCCCTTTGTTTAGCCTGTAGAGCTAAACATAATCTGGTTCCATTATGCCTTGCCATACAGATTTATATTGTTCCCTTTCATGCACCATCCGTTCAGCCATGGTATTTCCTACACACAGCATCCCATCTCTTGCCTTTATGTTTTTTGTGGAGGATAGCTCTCCTCTTCTTATTTCTCTCAGAATACTTACCTTCCTTAGAGGCTCAGCTCAAGTACCATCTCCTACCTGAGATCTGTCCTGATCTGCTCCAGTCATTACTAACCTCTCTCCTCCAAAAACTTTCTTTTTCATTTCCTATCTGTGTGCATGTTATAAATTCATCCAGTAGGATGTAAGGATCTTAAGGTCAGAAACCCTCTCTCTCTGTCTCTGTCTCTGTCTCTCTCTCTCTGGCACTCTTTTGCTTTTTATCTCTCTGTCTCTTTGTCTCTCTGTGTCTCTGTATCTCTTTCTCTCTTTTGCTTTTTAATCTCTGTGTCTGTGTGTCTTTTTTTGTCTCTGTCTTGTCTATTTCTTTCTCTCTCTTTTGCTTTTTATCTCTCTGTCTCTGTGTGTGTCTCTATTTCTCTGTCTCTGTGAGTATCTCTTTCTCTCTTTTGATTTTTATATCTGTCTCTGTCTTTCTTTGTGTCTCTCTCTGTCTCTGTCTGTTTCTCTGTCTCTTTCTCTTTCCCTTTCTCCCCCTGTAACACCTGGAGCCTCAAAAGTTGGAGGGGACCAGAAGCAAGATATCTTAATAAATCACAAAATTAGAGAATATCAGAGTTGAAAGGGACCTTGGCAGCCTTCGACTCCATCCTAGAAGTTAGAGGTATTGTAGCCCCATCTCCCCATCACCCACAGATTCTAATAATTCACCAAGGTCTTGGTATAGTCATAGAATCCTATCTCTTGTGACTCCATCAAACCCAAAGTCTACTTCATTTAAGCACTCTGTATGAGAAGTGTCAAACATGCTGCCACATCCTGCAACCCTTCCCACAACTACTGTCAAACCAGATGAAAATGAAATTAGGAAATATTTAACAAAACAAATAAAAATGCAATAGAACATTGAAAATGTTAATATGTAGTATTTTTCCCCTTAAGATAATATGCAGCTCATAGGGATCCTTACGTATGGTTTGGCGGTTCCCAATTTCTAATTGAGATGGACACCAGTACTTTGTATTAAAAGTGGGTTCCATTTGCCAGTGACTCAACTTCTTGAGAGCTGATTTCTCATGGCCTGCTCACAGCAAGTGCCAAAGGCAATAGAAAGCAAGAAAAATCCAAAGCCGGGGAATACCTCTCACCAGGGGTTTCCTTCTTTTCTATCCATTGTCATAAATGCCAACCAAGTATTGCCAACCCCTGCATTGTATGGGCATGACATAACCTCAACCAGGCTTCTAAACAGCTGATATTTACCACTCAAAACTATTAACCTTTTAAACTTTGCAGACAGAAGATGCCTCAACGTGGGCACCATTCACTGTAGTGCGCTTCCCCTTCCCTAGGTAACCATCAATGAGCAAATGCCAACTCAAAATGTTGCATCCTTTATGAAGCCTTCCCAGATTCCTCCAGCGATTAATGATTCTCCCCCCAGGACATCGCTTTGTTTTATCATCATAACTGGGACTGTCTCTTATCCCTCTTATCCTTCTGCTAGGCTATGAGCCCTAAGAAGGAGTTATCCTCCCACCCCACCCAGTGTTCTGCATACAGTAGGCCTTTAATAGATGTTTGTTGAATGGATTAATTCTAAGGAGCAATGTGATGACCCCAGGGCTAGCCCTTTAGTCTTGACTCTAGGACATTGTGTCACCTTGAGCAAATTATTTAAAAATCTCTCAAGGTCTCAGTTTATCCATCTGCAAAATGGAGGTTAACAAAAAATCTGTCCTACCTATTTTACAAGACTCTGGAAAAATTAAAGGAGATCATAGATGCAAAAGTTCCTCAAAAATTATGGGGCGTCTTACACATTAATGATCAATGGGAACCTTTTGGACCAGAATGAGCACTATAACTCCAGTCTCTCCATACACAGGCTAAGGCCCTTCCAGTTATCCTGTGGAATTACAGAATATCACCCTGCCTACTCTGCAAGAATGATACTGTGCCTGGTCTATGAGCTCCACACCTCCTAAGCCCCCTCAAACCTCCTAAAGTTATCCTCTGATGCCTCATGGTGGTGTGCAGGTGACCCTAGATTCTCAAACGCTCCCAGAGCATAAGCTATTGTTAAATCCTGAGCAAGTCATTTTCATGTTGCATCTCTGGGCCTCATTATCTTCCTCTGAAAGAGATTTGGGTGCTTTTTCAGGGCTTCTCCAGCTCTAACAGCTTATGTATGTTTTGTGGTCTAAGACCCCTTCCAACCATGGCAGTCTTTGTTCTACAAACTTTTCCAGCTCCAAAATCCAATGAGTCTAATGCACCAAGGTGAAAAGACTTCTAATATGGACTCAACAGGGTACTCAGTGTCTATCCTATGAGAACAAATCTAATGAAATTCAGAGAGGTTTCTCACCAAGGGTTTAGCTATCAGGGCCTGAACTTTCCTGACCTCAGCAACTCAAGAAGTACATCTCCTTAGGGAGAGAGTACTTACAAGCTGTTCCTGACAGAGAGATGGTTGCAAAAGAACTCAAAGCATGGATAAAAAGAACCAAGTTGTAACCCAACTAACAAATCCTACCAGCAGTAATCAGTAGAAGTAGAGGGGAAAAATGTTTTCAGTTAAAGCCAATTAGTGCCAGGAAGACCACTCCTCCTCAGTCATCATGCCTCCCTCCTTGGAAAAGGAAAGTGGAAAGCAGAGATGGGGAAATGATCTTTGTCCCAGGGATAAGAAGTATAAGCTTCTAAGTTCCCATTGCTGAAAGACTTTATTTGCAACTGATAGATAACTGCTATCATTTACATTTTAACAACTCACAACCCAGGAAAGCCTTCTTCCAGTCATAGCCTCTGAGGTGGTGCTTTGCAAAGGTGATTGTATCCAAGGGCCAAGTGGTGATTTGAGGAAAGGAAAGGAGAGGAGCAGGGTGATATTGGCTTAATTAAGAAGGATGTCACTAATTGCTCCAGGTCAGTCATCTTCTCTCTCATCAACATGCCCACTCACACATAATGCATTCTTTGCTCCTCCCATCCCTAAGTGCACACTAAACCCTTACCAGGGTTTGTAAGGTCCCTCACATTGGTATTCCCCAATTCCAGGTGGGACCAGAACCCAAAAGAACTGAAACACCACAGACCTATTCCCTAGGCATCTGCACTTGAAGATAGGAGGATGGCAAAAGCTTTTAGGAGAGTGATTGTGATTTCTAGGCCTGAGTTCTGGCTCAGGTTCTTTGGAGTGTTTGGATAAGAATCTGAACTTTCAGGGGCTTCCAGGAGCGAATTCTAAGTCACCACCAGCTCTCCTGGCCCGTATCATTAGAGTCCATTTAAACATCTGCTATCATTTTAAGCCATTTGCAGCACGTATATCTGTTAGGGGGAGGGAGGGAGGGAGGGAGGGAGGGAGAGGAGTGATGATCATTGTCACCTTTATAACCTAGGTATGTCCATCAAAACTCCCCTGGATCCTAATTCTTTCAGAGGAATAACCTCTGTCATGACCTAGACCCTGATCATGGCCTCCCTCCAACACCAGTCCAAGTATATTACTGATGGAGCTTAACAGTAACACAGAGGGGATGCACAATACACCCTTGTTCCGTCGTTGGAGGCAGTGTGGTGTGGCAGAAATAGCCCAGGACTGAGAGTTAGGAGATCTGGCTTCTAGTCCCAGATCCATCACCAGCAAGCTAGGAGACCTTGGGCAAGTCACTGCCCCCTCACCTGCAAACATGAGAGATTGAACTATATGATTTCAAAGGTCCCTTTCAGATCTGACCACCTCTATAACTCCCATCTGCGGAGAGGTGAAGGAAAGGAGAAGTAAAGTTAATGTCAGGGCCTGGGATGCCCACCTTGCCAACTGCCTCTTTTGTCTCTCCTCGTTGATATGAATCTGTCACACTGCAGGTTACATTTACATCATGATGAACAGAGGATGTGTCATTATTGCTGGGGGGCTCAGCTTTGCCATCCCCAAGTGTCATTCTCCAAGACAATATGGTGCCCTCCCTCCCTTTGCAAACCTCATCATCCCTTTGTGCTAGTCACACTGTGGATCTGTTAAGCTACCTTCCTTCCAAATGAGTGTGCTCACACTGCCCTGGAGCCTGCTCAAGGCTCTCCTTAGGAAAGAAGGAAGGACGGAAAGGCAGGGGATGCCTGGATGACAATGATGCCTCTCAAGGCAGGCCAGTTCCTGAGGCGGAGAGGTCGCTTTGATGGCCTCCAAGGCCATCTGACTCTGAGTCTCTCCCTCAGACACCCTGAAGGTAGAAAGCCCAACTGACCACCAAATGATGAGAAGGCAGGCTCTGGATAAGCTAGGAGATTAGGGTGGTTGAGAGGAGAGGGAAGAGATGTGTCTATCACAGATAAAGCTCTGACTAAACTGGAGTAAACAAAGCAAATTATATTTACTTCAACAGGAGTTTGAGTATTTGATGGCAAAGGGAGACTTATGGTGGAGTTGTTGCTGCATTTATATTTAATACATTTAAGAGAGAGATGAAATAGACTTTAGCAAGGCTGGTAAAATATTTATAAAAGCACACCGAAGCCGTGTAAAGGGAAGAGAGGGAAATAAAACAGCTTACACGTGGGATCAAATACAGCAGCCCAGCTTTTAACCTGACAGCTCCCCAACACTGCAGCCTGAGCGCTGCCAACATGCCACAGATGTACAACACCTGAGCTAGCAGGGAAAAAAAAGTGAGATTTGAGGAGAGTGTGATAATGGCTGTGTGTGCTTGATACAGGCAACCCCACACTCCTGGGCTTCTGCCAGGCTAGCCGGTCCTCTTGGGCGGGACCACGGACTCCAAAGGCTACAGTCATGAGTGCCCTCCTTCTTATCCAAGTTTGCAAGTTCTAGATGTGATTAGATGGGCCAGACCAGTGTGGGTAACATGCTAGAAGGCGTAGAACACCTGTCCTTCTGGACTGGTAGTTTGCAAAATACTCTTTGGGAAGATGCCCTCCAAGAGTTGGCAAGCTGGTCTCCCATGATCTGCTTGTTTGCAATCATAGCATCTACACTTTGAAAGTTTCTGCCAAAGGGAGACTTGAGGCTGCATTAGCTGCTGCATGGAAAGATAATATGCTCTTGAATGTTATATAACACTCAAATGCTCACATAGATCTCCTCCAGCCAAATCCATCACAACCCATCTATGTCTGCCCATCCTGAGTAACTCCTACTTGGAATGATAAAATCCCAGAACCTTAAGGGACCACAGAGAGCATATGGGATAACCCACTCTGGAAACAAGATTCTGCTACAAGCGTTTGCTTGAAGAACTCTGATGATGGGGCACTCACTATCAACTGGAGCAAACAGTTCTACTGTTGCACGATTGTAATTATTAGCAAGTGTTTGTTTACATGGACCTAAAATCTGCCCTCTGCCAACTTCTACGCATTGCTCCTAGCTCTTCTTTCTGGAGCTAAATGAGAGGACTAATGCCTCTCCTTCATAACATCCCTTTAATTATCTAAAGACCATGATCATAGTTTCCCACTAAGTTTTCTCTTTTCCAAGCTAAAAAATTATGAAATAGGTGACTTGATATTTTATTTATATTCCTACTTCCATGACCTTACTCATTCTGTCCTCTATCTGAGATGCCATCCCTACTTCTCTCTACTTCTCTATATACTCTTCATACTTTAAGGTTCTTTGTGGAGACAGACCCTTTCTTTGTAATACGCCTGAATCCTTAGTACTAGGGCACAAAGAAAGTATCAATGACTGTGGGTCAATGGGTTTTGGTTCCCCTCAGTGAGAGCTTATCTAAAGCCATTCCATTAAATTAAACATACAACAACAACAACAAAAAACCTTGTGCTAGATTATACTTAGCCCACCCCTTCCTAAGTATCTCAATCAGCTTCCATTCATATTCCAGGAAAGATGTATGTGTATTTCTGGAGCCCCAGAGGAGTGGAGGGTCAGTGCTGAGAGGTCAGAGCTCCCCTAGCATTTGTCTTTTTCTAGGCTTCATATAATTTCTCTAGGACCTGGCATCTCCAGGACCATGAGCATTTTCATGGCTCCCAGGGGTGATAAGAACCTAGGAAGAGTGTGGGAATGGGAAAAGTCAAGGTTTCCATTCCACCTCCAAAATATCTCTTGTATCTATGTCTTCTCTCCACTCTTGATCAGATCTAAAGAGCCTAAAGGAAATGAACACCATTCTTCTCATGGAGGCCTAAAGTCAGATTACACTTGAGGCTGAGGTAGCCTCAGTGGTGCTAGGCAGAGAATTCCATCCACCAGGCATTCCCTAACAGAAAAAACTCTGAACTGGGAATAAGGAGGCTTGACTTGGAGAATTGGCTCCTCTCTCAGTATGAACTTAGCAGACTCCCTTCCCATCTCTGGTCTCAATTTCCACTTTCTCAGGGAAGGCAAAGCATAGAATGCATCTTCAGCACAACAGAGTGGCTGTAGAATCTGAGGACATGGGTTTAAATCTTGCCTTTACTGCCTACTATCTGTGTGACCTTGGGTAAACAACCTATCAGTCAGCATTTATTAAGCACCTACTATGTGTAAACTAGGTGCTAATGACATAAACACAAAGAACAGAACAATTTCTGCTGTCACTTATCCTCCCTGGCCCTTAGTTTCCTTATCTGTATGGGGAAGGAGGCAGGATAAGATGTTCTCTGAGCTTTCTTCCAACTCTAGATTCATTCCTCTATAATCTATAAGCAAGCTGCTACTGGGAGGATGGGCTCATGGAGGGGAAGGGACTTAAAGGAAAGAGTGAGGTTCACTATAATCAAGGCTACAGAAATTCCAGGTGGCACCGGATCAACACAATCAGACATGGGAGGTGGAAGGTGTAAAAGTGGTGGCCGTGGGGGGTCAGGGAAGGCATTGACCAATGCATCCTTTCCAATGACAGAGGCAGCAGGAAGAGATGAGGAATGAGCTGGTAAAAAGAGGTTTGTTCTTCTAGAAAGGTGGTCTGCATCACATCCTGATCCCTAACCCCAAACCAGAGGAACTTGAGAGGTGGCCAAAACCCTAAGAGTCCTCCACATTCCGCCCCCACCCCCATTCCCAGATTAGACACACACGCGCGCACACACACACACACACACACACATATCCTTAAAGGGCCTCCCCCAGCCTGGTCAGTTAGGGAGTGAAACAAGTCTGTGAAAATGACTGGGTTTTCAAATAATATTTAAGTCTGACTTGCTGAGGGCAAAAAAAAAACCCCTCCTTTTCAAAGAATAAAGGCTTTTCCCCCCTCATTCTCTCTTCAATGATTGTATTTCCATAATAGGAACTGCTTGATAGTCACTTTCCCTTTAAATTATTTTTTAACTATACAGGCAGTCACACATGATGGCTGCTTCTCCTTGGCTTAACTTTCCTTTCAATTACTTCAGTTCTTAATCTGAACAATAAGACCGTTTGTTGCGCCTCCTCCCTGGGACTGCAGGAACTTAGAAACTCTATAGCCAGGTGCAGAGACCAGGATCCAAATGCTTTGTTCCCCTGGCCAGACAGCCTACGTTTCATCTTCGTTTCTACCCTTTCTGTGCCATTTAAACTTTAACCTAGTAGTAACTTTTCCCGCCTTGATTCCCAATTCAAAGGTTTTGAGATGAAAAGTCCTCGCCTTGGAACGTACCTTGAAAACTTCATTCTTAGTCTGGGCTCTGCCTTTGAACCCCTCATGGGCCTTTTTGTCTTTATTTTGTTCTCTCTAGGCTTCACTCTTTCCATCATGAGGCCTTTGGAAGGATAGCGGCAGGGCTCCCTGTCAGGAAAGAAGGCAGCCCACAGCCTCCCCAGCCTGCCAAACAGGGGACCCCCCCACATATACCAACAGCTCCCCCAGGCTTCACCTTATCCCCCCCCAATATCTGAACTGCCATCTCGAACCGTTTGGCTTTTTTATTGATTGATCCAATCATTACTTATGACCATCAGTCCTTTCCTGCTCCAGACCTGCCCATCTCTGCCTCCTTTCACATGCCTGTGCCTCGTGCCAGCTTCAAGGCCTCCATCCCCAGTTGGCTCTGCCTGAAACTTTTCCCTTTTAAACTCCAAGCTGGACACTCACCATTTCAGACGTTCACTTGGAACAAAAAAATCTGGGATCACAGCAAAAAATTATTTCTAAGAGACCAAACAGGGTTGGAGCAGGCAGAGGAATGGTGTGCTAGAGAAGATGGGAGAGGACAAGATGGAGGGGTTAGCCAAAATTGGAGAAATTAGACCACACTTTAGGTCATCTACCTTGTAGATCCTGCGTGCCTAGTAGCACCTAAATCTAAATGGTGCCCCTTCAGCCGACAGAGCTTTTACGCACAATTGGATTCATATTAAAGAGAAAGCAAGAGGTATAGAAAGATGGTCTTTCCTAGTGGTTAGAACACTAGGCTTAGAGTCAGGAAGAACTGAGTTAAAATCCTACCTCAGACACTTATTAACTAGGTGATTTAGGGAAAGTCATTCAAACCTCTCTGAACCTCGGTTTCTTTGTCTGTAAAATGGAGATGACAATAGCATTTACCTCTCAGGCAGATGTAAGACTCAAATGAGATAATGTATTTAAAGGGTTATACAAATGTGAAATATTATGTGGCAAGCATGGCTAAGCTCCTTGGCCCTAATCTCACTCAGGAAGAAAGGAGCTTTGTAGACAGGTTTAAGTAAATCTTTGGTCCTACAAGTTTTTCTACCCAGCTGCAAATTAGGTTTTATTCACGTTGTTTGATGCCAGTTTCTTATCCCACATTCCTAAAACACACATCCCTCTAGCTCCACCCACCACTGAACATATGATTTAAGGGAGGAGAAGAAATGATTTTCCCTTTCCCTCTACTCAGACCACAACCCCCTGGTGACTGCCACAGCTGTGTTGGTACCTGCGATACTGGCAATAACTTTGACCATTAATTCTAACTCTGACCACACCCCCTTTGCTTCCTCTAGGCCCCCAGTTCTGACCATGCTTCCATTTCTGACTATACTCTTAGTCCTGCCTGATCACAAATCCATCCCTATGACTTCCATATATGGCCAGGTCCCTCAATACAACCCTTTCCCAACCCTCCCAGTCTCTCCAACCTGGATGATAATGCCCCAAACCTGACTATGCATTATAACTCCAACCCTGACTACACCCCAAAATCTCACCAAATCTGACCATGATCTCACCACTTTGAAACTATCCTCTACCCTTGCTCACAATGATCATAATCTCTAATTCAGATTACAAACCCTAGCTCTGATTGTGCCCTTTTATCTCAACCTTCTGTCATGGCCACACCCCTAACTCTCACTATTCCAGCTCTGCTTATCCAGCATTTCTGACTTGGAGGAGGAAGGCAAATAGAAGGGAAGAAGAAAGAAGCAATCAGGTAAAGGCAGGTATGATCAGAAGCTCCCCCTACTTTCCTAGACTTCAGGAAAAAGTAGACCAAAAGCAGGGTCGGCCAAAGGACAACACAGCACCTTCTTTCCAACACACTTAGCTCAGTCTTCTGGCCCTGCTGGCAGCAAAAAGCCTCCCAATGACATGAGAAGGAACTCTACTTCCACAAAGTTTTCTTTGCCAATTAGCAGGAAAGCCAATGAATGAAATGCCCTCTGCCACAAGGTAAGACTCATCAGGAAGAGAAAGGATTAGTGCAGATAGCAAATGTACTCACACTCCTATTAGTGCACAAATCCAAGAGCTATAATGAGCCTTTAGAGTGATTATGGAAAGAATATGCCTTAACATACTGCCATTCAAACCCCATTTAACTCATTATTTCCATTGACTAACAGATGCAAGCCCCTCTTAGACACCAAGCCAGTATCTGTTGATCTGTTCCCTGACCCTTTAGAGTACTCTAGGTTTCCCAAACAAGGGGGCTGACAACCTTCAGAAGGGCTCCCTCCAAACCCCCTCACAGGATGATTTGCAGGAGATAATTACAAATGTAAATGTAGAGACAGCTCTTAATGACACTTCTAATGGGAAATACTCCCTATCAAAATGTTCATTCCCACACTGCAAAGGTCAGAGTCCTCTTCCCTCAAACATCCCCATCCTTCCTTTTTCTCAGCATTAAAGAGAGGAGGAAGGTCCCAGAGTTTGGCAGCTGAAGGATGAATTCTGGCCCAAAGGCAAACACACTTGTGGCCAAAGAGATTCCCTTACCTGAGGATGCCCTTCCTTCCCCCATAGGGCCACAGGAGTTTTATGGAACCAGTTCAACTGTGTCCTTACAGAATTGAAAACAAGCAACCAACTAATCAACCATTTATATTGCGCCAACTTTTGACAAAATATTATGGCAGATCATGGGGGAAATGGAAGTCTAGATGAGTTACAGCCCCTTCCCTCATAGAGCTTACAGTCTCTTAAGGAGATGAGACACACAGGTGACTATTAGACAAACTAATACACAAAGCATACAAACACAATGTGAGCAATAAGTAGCCCAGCACAGAGCAACCAAACACAAGGGTGCAAATGAATGTGGGAAGGACTTCCTCTTTATCAAGAAATTACAGGAAAACTGGAAAGCAGTTTGTCAGAGACAGTTCTAAATCTTATACCATAAACCACAAGCTTCAAATGGAGACACACACACACACACACACACACATATATGTGTGTGTGTGTGTGTGTGTGTATTAAACATAAAAGTTACATCATTAAAAAAAAGAGTAGAATGGAAGGAGGTAAGTTTTATCACTATGGCTAAGGAATGAATTTCTTAACCAAAAAAGGGGTAGAAGTAATCTTAAAAGATAAAATAGAATATTTTTAACATAATATTGAAAAGCTTTTGTACCAACACAATCAAAGCAGCTTGGATAAGAAGAAAAACTGCTGAGTGGAAAAGATCTTTCAATTAAATTTCTCTGATAAAATCCCGAAAGGCAAGATATATGGGGAACTGACATAAATATAAAAGAACAAGGGCCATTTCCCAATAGCTGAGTGAACAAAGGATCTAAACAATTTTCTTTTTTTTTTTTTTAAGGTTGACCAACCATTTTATTTTCCTCTGATCAGTTCAGGAATGTTGATGGGCAGATAACTCTTTACATAGGCTTTGGAGGGGGTCTGGGGGCAGCACCAGCAGGTCTGAAGCAGGGTGGGGGTGTTCGATCCTTTCATGCCACCCGGGACTGATTCCTCACTACCTTGCTGTGGATTGCGCAGCTCATACAGTAATGCAGTTTCACATACAGTTTGGGCAGCACATAGGAGTCGAAGACGCTGGCCTCGGAGATGTCCCTGACGGCCGCGGATTCCACGATGTTGCGGATGACGAATTTCTTGATGGCCTTGTCTTTGGACACGCAGCGGGTGCAGTTGGTGCAGCGGGTGGCCCGCACGTGGCCGAGGCCCTCCTTGGGGCGCCTGTTGTTCCTCCTCTTCTTGGTCATCTTGGAAGCCAGGAACCGAAAAAAGCAACAATTTTCAAAAGAAGAAAAATAAACCACAAGAAATAATGCTCCAAATGACTAATTGTAGAAATGTCCATTAAAACAACATTGAAGTTTCATTGAACTTAGCACAGCATGAGGCATATAGTAAATGCTTGTTGACTGAGTGACTGTTTGATTATAATCACAGAATTTTCAAAAATAATTTTAAAAAATAGAAATAGCAAGTGTTAGAGATGCTGTGATAAGGCAGGTATACCAATGCACTATGGGTGGGGCTGTGAATTCTGGAAACATTTTGGAACTGTGTGAGAAAAGTTACTGTATTGTTCATCCACTCTGACCCAGGTAAGCCCTCTACTGGACATATATGCCAAAGAGAACAAAGACAGAGATACAGATCTGGTTATAACAGAACATTCGAGGCAGCACTTTTAATGGTAGCCAAAAAAAAAAAAAAAAACCCAACCTGGAAACAAAGTGGGTGCTCATCGACTGGGGGATGGATGAACAAATTGCCGTATATGAATATGATAGAAAAATCCAATACAAGAAATGTAAGGAATGGCGTGTGAGGAAGAATTAGGAGAACCGTAGCAAGATGTGGATGAATAGATACAAAGCAAAATAAACAGAATTAGGAAAACAATACATACAATGATTACAGTTATGTAAATGAAAACACCAAGGGGGAGTTAAAGTCAGATTAATTAATTACAAGGAACAATCATGATTCCACAGAAAAGGAAATGAAATACACTTCTTTCTCCTAATGAAAAGGTTAAAGGACTGTGGGTATGAAATGTTGCAGATTCAGTCATTTAGTTAATTGCTTTTGTTAACTATTTCTCTTTTTTTCTAAGGAAGAGTTCGATGTAGAATGGGGCTGTATCAGAAACTAAGTGTGGTGTAAAAAGACAAAAGGCAGTCATATTACCTTTTTTAAAAGGCTATGTAAGGTGGGGTGCAGTGGAAAGCAGGGAAGGTTACTCACGGAAAGGAATTGGGGAAGAGTTCAGAGGAGCTGGCATAGAGGAATCAAACTTTAAAGGATGAATTGGAATTCAACCAATAAAGAATGGGAAAGAGGACATTCCAGGCAGAAGGAACAGTGTAAAGAAAAGCTCCTAAGGGAGAACTGCAGTGTATATTCAGGTAAGAAAGACTAGTTCCTTCTGCCTGGAGTATTGGTAGGGTTGTGTAACATCGGAGAAGGCCTAAAGTGTGGGTCAAAAGAGTATGAATGTTACCTGGTAGAAAACGAGGAGTCAGGGAAGGGTTTTGAGCACACGAATAACATTATCGCTGCTATACATAAAATTAGTTGGGTAGCATAAGAAGGATGGAATGAAGGGGAGAAAAAATAGACTCCGGAATAAGAGAATGGCCAATGTTGTCCAGGTTTTCAAAAAGGAGAAGAGAGGAGAGGACTTTGGACAAAGCTTGAACCCGGAGTGGCTTTGATGGGGGTTTAAAATCTAACCATGCAGTTATATATGGGATCTGATCGGGATGGCCAGGGGTCCCATAAACAATCTTCCTGACCCTCCCAGTAATGGTCACGTCAAACGTCCCTTCCGGGGGCCACCCAACCCCAAATGTAGGCCATTCTTGTTGACAAAAAGTGGACAATTTTTTTTCTTTGGTAACCTGAAACCCATATCCCTCAGCAATACGCCAAAACTGTTTGAAATTCTGTAGGACGATTGAGAGAGGGGTCCCCGGTGTGGGGCTTGACGGCCCCTGACCCATCACGAACGGAAAGAGGCGAACAATTAGGACAATCACAGACGGATAAAACATATAAGACAGACATAAACAGTTAAGACAACACTCCAGACATTAACATGCGGCGCCAGACTACAGATAATCAGGACTCTCACACGGCGTCCCGTGGAGGTCAGTAAGGGCGTTACAGCTGAGTCCAGCCAGGCCACTTACTTCCGTTGAGTACTCACCGATCAGACTGAGACCAGAGCGCTCGGTGCCCAATTAAGAAATTTAGAGGAAGAATACGGGGCGGGCTGGTTCGCACGGGATAAGTCAGTGTTCGGGGCCGGGGCACATCTTCCTGGTGGCCATCCCCTGAACACGTCCCACCCCGGCCTTCCAGCAACGCCGAAGCAGCTGGCCCAAAGGGCGATCTCGGTGGAACCTCCAAATGAACTGGACGCCCGAGAGAAATCAGAGCATCACACCCAATTGACTTTAATTGAGAGCGCGTTTATTTGAGCCGGCCGGCGACGGACCCCAGGCGTGCATCCCAGGGGCCGTCCCACCGAGGGTTTCATCTGAGATATTTATACTGTCCGGTTACAAAACAGGGTCCGGTGGGGTGCCGGGAAGGGAACAGGGTCCGGTGGGGTGCCGGGAAGGGAGCAGGTTATTTACAGAACAGGATGTTGCACCCCCCCCCCTTGAGGATTTCACCCAGGGTGTTGTAACAACCGTTAGGGGAAGCTGAGCCAGAGGCCCCGGGGCGTGGTGCCCCTGGGTCCCTAACGGAGGGTCTATCACAACATAACATTGCTTCACATAAGACGGCCCAACAAAGGAGTTGTAAGATGGGAGTTGTTTTGTAGTAAAGCACAATATGGCCACAAAGGAGGCAAAGGTCAGGTTGTAACTCTCTTCTTGAACAAGACTTTAGGTTGCTGTCTGACCCATATGATTATTGGCAGTCCAAATATTTAGTCTAGTCAGCTGTAGAATTTGGTAAAACATCAGAGTTGGGTGGGAACTCAGAGGGCATCTAGTGCAACCCCCGTGGGAAGCAGGAATCCTGTCTCAAATATCCCTCACAAGCAATTAACCAACCTCTATCTGAAGACCTCCAGCAAAGAGGAGACCAATACCTCCTGAGGCAATCAGCTCCTCTTTGGGATAGTGTTGATTGTTAGGAAATTTTTACAATGAGCTGAAATCTGATTCCCCTGGGGCTTCCATCCATTGCTCCTACTTCTACCTCCTAGAGCCAAGTAGCAATGAATGAAGGAACAAACACTTATCACAATATTATATGCCAAACTCTGTGCCAAGTGCTGGGAATACCAATAAAAATCAAGAGAGTCCCTGGCCTTAAGAATAATTCAAAGAGTTCTTAATATAGGGTTCACAGACTTGGTGGTTTTTGTTTAATTTTATATTTTAATTATTATATCTCAATATAAACAATTTCCTTTGTAATCTTGCATATTTTATTTTATGCATTTAAAAACATTCAGAGAAGGAGTCCATAGCACTCACTGGACTGGCAAAGAGGTCCATGACACAAAAAGGTTAAGAATCCCTATTTATCACAATAGCCTTCCAGATGTTTGAAGACAGTGCTCGTACCAATCCCTAAGTCTTCCTTTTTTCCCCCCCAGTTGAAACAAACATGGTCAAATTGTATTCACTAATTCATTACCCAAGGTTCAGTTCTCACAACTGAAATGACTGCTTCTTCCTGAGAATGGCCCAGTCATTGCCCTTGTAGAGCAGAGGTCACCAGGTCAGTTACTGGCGTGAATGGATTCCCACAATGCTATGCTCTCCCACCCATAAGGAAAAGGCATCACACTCACGTCCTTTTTCACTAAAGTAGGCAGTGCTGGGATCAAGGCACTAATGACTTTGTTAGCCAAGAAGTTGATTGCAAAGGAGAACCTGTCCAAAATAAAACAGAGAAATATGAAAACCAACAGTAATATATACATATATATATATATATAATAGATATCATAACTATAACAGTACCAAATGATGCTTCTACATAAATATTTTGAGACTCTGTAATGGTGTTGGTGTGGAGACTCTGTCCACTGATATAGATCAATTAGGAAGAGTTCACATTCATCTAGAACTTTAAAGTTCATATACATAATCTCACTTTATCTTCCCAATACCCCCTTGAGATTGATGCAATTGTTATCTTTATTTTATAGATGAAGATGATTGGGCAGCAGAAGTTGAACCTTGCTTAGACTTATACAACTATTAAATGTTTGAGGTAGAATTTGAACCCAGCTTTTCCTGAATCCATGTCCAGAGCTCTCTCCACTACTCCACATTGCCACATCTATAACTTAATAAAAGGCCTTTGAGGGTTGCTGTGGCCAGAAAAACCCCTTCAACCCAAGACTCACTGGGTGATGAATTTCTTTAAACTTTACTAAGCTGGTCCTTGGACAGGAGATGTACAATCCATTACCTGGCCATTACAGAAACATTTCCAGATTGGTAGGATCTGTAAGAACCTGTGTTTTTCTTAAACAGTCTTTAAGAACTTAGGGTTGCTGCCAGGTTATGATAAAACATAGGAATAGATTTTAGTGGAGTGTTTACATACAATATTACTTGATATATAATATATGTACAAATATTATGTATTATACAATATGAATATATATACATGGATATAAACACACACACCTATTTACTTATGTATATTAATATGAAAAGAAACAGCATGTTATGTTGGATAGAGAGCTGACCTTTGTTCCAAATTCTCTCCTGGAGTCAGGAAGACTCATCTTCCTGAGTTCTAACCTGGCCTCAGACACTAGCTGTGTGACCCTGAGCAAGTCATTTAACCTTGTTTGCCTCAGTTTCCTCATCTGTAAAATGAGCTAGAGAAGGAAATGGCAAAACAGCATCTTTACCAAGAAAACTCCAAATGGGGTCACAAAGAGTCAGACAGTTCTAAATAACCACCACCACCACAACAACAAAAGCCAGTAAAGAAAGTAGAGAAGGGGCAACTAGAGGAGAAGGAGGAGAATCAACCACATCGTGCTGTCTTTAAAGGCCAAGAGTAGTTTGTACAGTATTGTCAAATTCCAATAGAAATGGGGCCACTAAACCTTACGTAAGGGTCCCTGCATACTGACTTAGAAAACCACACATTAACATTATCTATATTCTATTGCATCTTTTTTTATTTTGTTAAATATTTGCACACTTTATTTTAATCTGGTTGGGTCCTATTCAGGAAGTATATCCATTCAGGCAAGTTTGTCATCTCTGTTCTAGTAAGGTGAAATGGTTACATGGGTCAGAAAAGCTATAGAAGGGTAAAATAGCATAAGGATTGAATAAAGGAGTCATTGAAAATGTAAAAAAAAACATTAAAAGACTTCAAAATTTTGATGAGCATAGGGTTTAGTTGTGATTTCAAAAGACTAATGGGTCATGAAGCGTGCTTCTCACCTACTGGCAAAGAAGTGATAGATTTTAGATGTGGAATGAGGCATGCATTTAAAAAATGGCCAAAATGTCAATTTCCTTATTTGCTATATAAAGGAAGGTTCTTTCTGGGGGGGGGGGGGAGTGAGGGTGGTGTTGGGAAATGGGGTAGTCATTGGGAACTGAAAGCAATATAAACAAAGGAGTATCAATAAAACATTTTTAAAAGACCACTGAACATAAGGAGACCTGAATATTTTATCCCTTTTTGACCACTGCCAACATCTTCAGTGGGGCAGCTAGATGGTACAGTAGATAGATCATTGGATCTAGAGTCAGGAAGATTTGAATTTAAATCTGACCTCAGACACACCCTGGGCAAGTCACTTAATCCTTATTTGCCTCGGTTTCTCATCTGTAAAATAAAGACATACTGGAGAAGGAAATGACAAATCATTCCAGCATCTTTGCCAAGAAAACCGCACAGACTAGTCCATGGGGTCGCAAAGAAAAGGACTCCACTGAGCAACAACATCTGCAGAAGTCACAGGAAAATGAACTTTCTGCTACTACAGAAAACAGATAATCGCATTTTCTTGTGGTTTAGTGAGCTAGTTCAAAAAACAGTTAAGTTGTTGTTGTTTTATTTCCTAGACATAAATTATGTTTCTCTGTCCCTATATTTATCATCTAAGGAGCCAAAGATGATCACAATCCCCAGAAGTTTGTCAGAGTTTATCAAAAATAGAAAGCCGTTTCTACTGTCATATTAAAGGACTCCCTCCTCTCTGTCCATACTGCAATCTCCTTGCCAAAGAGCAGAATGCCCTTACCAGAGAATACGGCCAGGATGAACTTTAGCTTTGAGGCATCCCCTTTCCTAATTAGTGGATACCTCTTCTAGGCACTATTTCTGGAAAGTCTCAGCCATGCTTTACTTTCTTCCAACCTCTTCTGCCTCCTCCTTCAAAATGTCCTTTCCCTTTTTGGAACCATGAGTCATGATCAAATTAACTTGGCCATTGCTTCTGAATGGAGTGTGTCATACTCCCTTGTGACTTTATTCATCATTCCTCTCCACAATTCCTCTATGAGTATGATTTCCCTGACTAGAATGTAAGTACTTTGAGGGCAGGCAAATTTTGTTGCTTTTGTATTTGTAGCCTTAGTACTTAGCACAGTGCTTGACATATATCAAGAGCTTAATAAATAATGGTTCATTAATTAATTTATTCAAAGATTAGTAAAAAATAAAGGAATGAGAATTAAATGAGATTATATATGTCAAGCACTTTGTAAACCTTAATGCTACATTATTGCTGCTACTGTTTTTGTTTTTTTTTTTTTTTTAGTGAGGCAATCGGGGTTAAGTGACTTGCCCAAGGTCACATAGCTAGTATGTGTCAAGTGTTTGGTCTGAGGCCGGATTTGAACCCAGGTCCTCCTGACTTCAGGGCTGGTGCACTATCCACTGTGCCACCTGGCTGCCCTATTGCTGCTATTGTTATTGTTGTTATTATTTTCAATAGATTACTGTTGCTCTGTTTCATTGCTACTAAGGCCAGTTGTTGGGAATAGATGAAGCTGTGTTTTAGGTCATTTGATGCTTCAAACAATTTTGTGAACACTGAAGATTTGGTAAAATGTAAAGCACATTTTGCCCCAGAACTTTCTCTGTTTATTACAAAGCTGTGTATTTCTAGATAATTGAAATACATACTTGTCTAATTTAACTTATCAAAATTGTTCCTAATGGCTATTTGATGTTATTAATACCTTGAGAAGTTTGGGGGGTTTTGTTCCCCCCCCCAAAAAACAAGAATTCATTGATTATAAGAAAACAAACTGAATATCATATTGCAAAAGACTTTGACACGGCCCCAATGATGACTTAGTGACACATCACACTTATATAAGCCTTTGAATTTTTGAAAACTCTTTCCTCATAATGAAAAATAGGTAGTGTAATTGTTATTATTATACAGATAAGGAAATGGGAAAATGAGGAGTTAAGTAACCTGTCCACAGTTGTATAACTAGAGAGTGTTTTTTGATTTGTAGTCCAATGCTCTTTAAGCTACTGCAGAAATGAACATGTTTCCTTCACCCTCTCCCACCTCCCCAGGCCAATGAAAAGTGAATTCCCCAGTGTGGGAGAAGAATGAGAGACCTTTGGGCTCCAACCCTTAGGGGACTCCCACAAAAGGAGAAGTCAGAAAGACAATGTTTCTGAATGGTTCAAGAAAGAAATCAGAATCTTGAAAGAAGCAAGAAAGTAACAAAGGGCAGAATTTGTGGCCTGCACAGGAGAAATAATTAACAGAGGAGAAAAACTTGAATCTAGAGTGTCAAGTCTCTTTAAAGAAGCAAAGAAAAACTTATTGGGCAATACCAATACTCTGAAGTAAAGGAATCTGGAAGGAAAACAAAAAAGCAGTAACAATGAAAGAACAATCTGCACATAAGCAAAACAAACTGATCTCAAAGTCAGGATATGTAGAAACCACTTAGGAATCATTTGCTTCCCAGAAAAAACATGAGAAGCAAAAATGCCTGAATATGATAATATAAGAAATAACACAAGAAATGTTCCCAGAACTTCTGAGTATAGAAATTCAATAACCCAGAACTATTCAGCCACCAGAGACTACAAACAAGAATGGAATACCACATTCCAAAAAGCCAAGGCCCTAAAGATGTAACCCAAAATGAAATACCTTGCAAACCCGAGCTTAATTAAACATATTTGATACACTCGAGTAGGAGCTCTGAGCTTAACTGATTAAGAGACGTTGAAATTTTATTATTTATAAGAAAATATTCAAACATACACCTGGACTACTCTAGCACTTGTGCTGATTAGATTTATTATGGTAATTAGGCAAGTAGCTTGAGAACTTATAAGTGAAGTTAGTGCCTCCTATAAACAGCTGAAACTCTAATAATATAATTCATCACATTCACATCCACAATGTGCTTCTCCATGGCCTCTTGGGTGACCTAAAACTTTAATTCTTTGAAGAATATGTTACTACATTAGTCAGAGCCATACAACATCACTGGAGATGTATTTATGGTGAAAGGATCGACTTTTGTGTGAGCAAGATACTTGGCATCACTAAAAGCACTGTGCCGTTCAGCCCAGTCCTCTTGCTTCCTTCAGTTCATTTCTTGGCCAACTTCACTTTCTCTTCACTGTCTAAGTTATATTTATGATAGACAAGCTCTATGGATTTTCTATACAATTACATATGCATTCATCATCCATTTTTTTCCCATGTGAAGAGTTGTTGGGGTTTTTGTTTGTTTGTTTGTTTTTAGCTAATGTGGGTCTCACTTAAAAGGCTCAGGAGTGTTATCGGATTTAATGTAATCAGAACAATATTATTTGCAAAGAGGAACATCTGGAGCACCTCAAAAAANTTTTTGTTTGTTTGTGTTTAGCTAATGTGGGTCTCACTTAAAAGGCTCAGGAGTGTTATCAGATTTAATGTAATCAGAACAATATTATTTGCAAAGAGGAACATCTGGAGCACCTCAAAAAAAATCTCTGTTGAGTTTGGATCCTGCAACTGACATCCTATATGACAGAAAACTTCTTTGGTGAGATTCATCTCTGTGTTTTATAACTCATTTGGCATGAGTTTTTTATTTACTGCTGCATTTTCAATCAATCATATGATTTTAACACATGCATAAGATACACTCTATTAGAGAAAAGATTTTACAGGGCACATTTTACTCTACCAAATGAAATGCTTTTTTAAAATAGTTAACAAACAAAAAGAACAATGAGATCCTATATTATTTGCTGCTTTCACTCATTTTGGGGGGCTACAAACATGTGCTCTGCTGTTTAACATTGTTTATGAAAGACTACCTGTTTCCTTTTCTTGACTTCAATATCCTCAATATACATGTGGAATATACCCTTATACAATTTTGTAGAGATTGGAAGGAGATATAGACCAATCATTGTTGACATTCTCTTGATTGTTTTGGGGTATAACAACAATTCTGTCCCTGACAGAAATAGCTGTCTTTCCTAAAGTTGGCTACCCATGAATCAACACAGTATTCCATATTTGGTTTGACCAGGGCAGGATACAATATGACTCTTTCCTCCCAAGTCCTGAATATTATGCCTCTGCAAATGAAGTCTAAGATGAAATAACCTTCTTGGCTGCCATATCACAATATTGGTGCATATCAAACTTAGGACTAGTCCACTGAACATCTCTTTAAATCTTTTTTTTTTTTGGACAAAGTGCCATACAACCATGCCTATCTCATCTCGTACTTACAAAGTTGGTACATTTTTAACCAAAGTGTAAGAATGCACATTTATCTCTATTCAATTTCATCTTATGTAATTTGGAAAAAATAAAGGTGACTCCTTCGATAAAGTATGGAATCAAATCAGATGGATAAGAAGGTACTTTGAAGAATTATCAAGTGCTGTCTACATGTAAAAAGTTATTAGTTACTGGGGGCAGCTAGGTAGCACAGTGGATAGAGCACTGGCCCTGGAGTCAGGAGGATCTGAGTCCAAATCCAGTCTCAGACACATAACACTCACTCGCTGTGTGACTCTGGCCAAGTCACTTAACCCCAATTGCTTCATATAAGAAAAAAAGTTCTTAGTTATTAAATGACAAATACTCACTTTCGTAGAAGAGTGATATGTAAGTTAATGGGGCTGTTGGTACACTGTCCAAGGACTAAATGAGAGTTCCCTTGATAGTCAGTTTTCGAACGGACTTCAGCTATGACATCGATTTCCATGTGCAGCTCAATGAGTTTTTTGGTAATTATGCTAAAAAGGAATAGAGAAACTCCAAGAAATTACCCTGAGCCTCACCCAGTCTCCCAATAGAACTCAGCAGGTGGAACTTAGCTAAAGAGATGGCAGGAGGAAATAGGGAGCGCTGAGTGTCTGCCCAGGGCAGGGAGTTGTAAAAATGCCAGGTTTGTGCCAGAAGCTGTGAAACTATTCTCTCGAGTTTATTTTCCTGACTTTCTCTCCCATGTAGACTAGCTAGGTTTCATGCCCAGACCCCTCGTCATATCTATGGCTACCAGATATGCCATATCCTCAAGGACTTAGGTGAGATTGGATTTAGCCTGGGCTCAATAACAGGGGTAGAAAGCCAAGGGACCCCAGGGAAAAGGAATGGGGAGTACAGCCCTACTTTGGACAAGTGCTACTCCATTTGGCCCCCACTTTAATGAAGGAGGTGGCCCAAACCCTTGGTGGGATTACTCACGTATTAAGGCCAGCCACCATATCCAGGCGGATCCTAATCTAGAGATGACCCTCCTCAGAAAGTTGAAATGCCAGTTGGGGAATGGTAGCCTCAGTGACTTTCAGCCTGCAAGAGGAGAATGACAGTCAAGCAAGGATGAGGCCCAGGCTCCTTACTCTTAGAGCCACAATGTTGTCTTGGGACCAAGGTGTCTTCCTTCTTAATGGGAGAGAGGGAGTTTGCATATAACTCATTCATGTACAAAAAGCAAATCATAGGGAGCAAATATAAACCATAGGCCCCAAGCATGCTTTCTTGTGGTAGTGATTTTTAAATGGCCTTATTTCACACCTTAGTGAAAGAGAATGTCACGGAATGCCAAATGACTACTTTGTTTGATTTTTTTTTTACTGAATTAACTGAATTAGCCCTCTTGTTAGAACTGTATAGAATCCCAGAATCCTGGAATCTCTGAGACCTTAAAGGTCATTGATTCTAGAGCAAAATTTCATCAAACACACATGCACACATGCACACATGTACACACAAACACACATGTATACATATACATATAAACACACTCACCCCATTTCTTTCACATACATGTACAGAATAAGAGCTAAGGTGTACAAGGGCAGGAACTGCCTAAGGCCTGACATGCAGAAGAGTTCTTTGAAGAATACTTTTTAATTAAATTTTTTTATAAATATACATTAACATACACATACACACACACACATACACACATACATACCAGTCTTGATCTTGAGGGAGTATAGGGACTGATTTTGTGCTGAATTGTCCGTTAAACTGAGGGTCTGGTTCTGGAGGAGATAGTCACGCATTCAAGGTACCACATAGGGGGTTGTGTGTGAGTGTACATGTGTTTATATGTGAGAGAGACAGAGAGAAATAGAGAGAGAAGAGAGAGAAACAGAAAGAGAGAGAGAGACAGAAAGAGTAAGAGAGACAGAGAGAAACAGAGACAGAGAGACAGAAAGAGCACATAAATATGTGCTCAAGTACAAATGTCAGACTTTGATATGGGTCTTGCCCTGTTGATGCTACATAAACCCCTCATTCCCAACTTTTCCCTCCTCGCTTCATACATGCACTTTATCTCTCTGACATACTCTCACACACTTTCTATCACACACATGGGATTATACATGAAGATGTACATTTAGACCTCCTGGATTATCTAGTTCCACTCTATTTTACAGATTGGGAAACTGAGGTCCAGAATGTTTAAGAGGCTTGAACCCAAGTCCCAGGGCTGAATCCAGGGCTGTTTGTACTGCTTTCTCTTTGTTCCTGGGTCAGTTAGACTCTAAGCTCCTTAAGAGCAAGGTATCTCCCTGCTTAGCACAATATATAGTATATAGTACTTAATAAATATTATTGAATTGAATCAACTAATTATTATTGTAAATAAGTGACATTGAAATCTTTCCCTCCAGAGACTGAGTCATATCAGGATGTGCTTGGTGTCACCCAACTGCTCACCGTAAAACCTGCTTCAGAAAACCACTGACAAGGCCTCCAACCAAGGGGATGCTGCTGACCTGATTCTTCCTCATGGCTTCGTAAAGAGGCAAATCTTTTAGGATCTGAATAGTATCCTGATTTATAAGTTCCTGGGAAAAAACTGAAAAAAAATTCCTTGAAATCATACTTGCTATGTCTGTAGAAATATATGATTTATGAAACATTTTCCTAAAAATTAAAAAGAAAATTCTTTGAGGTAAGTAGTACAAGTATTATTGCCATTTTACCCAAGAGGAAACTTGGGTTTTGGGGCTCAATAGAGTATTAGAGTACTTCCTGTCTGCTCAGCTGCTGGACCACTGTGCCTCCTGAGCAGAGCTGTAACTAGGATATAGCTGTTGGAGTCTTGTACCAGGACATCCGCATCCAGAGAAGTGCACTGCTTTCCCATGGGAACATGCTTCCTCCTTTTGGCTGTCCTCAGACCACTGTCCTTGCACTTCCTAGTCTTCCTGTGTTCTGTGCTGTGCATGTAATACAAGCCTATTCCCTCACCTGCCCCGTGCCAAGGTCCACTTTCCCCACCAGAAAAAGGGTCTTTCTGGGGGATGGATT